>NC_056726.1:747603369-747648369 GCF_019279795.1 Protopterus annectens
AGCTCTAAAATGTCTGCTTCCAGTCACTTGCATTCGTTCTGGCCCGTTCAGTAACTTCTGCTGCTGCTGTCCGTTCGCTCCATCAGTGCATAAAATCTATCCCGCTCACATTTGCAAATTGGCGTTCCGCCTACTTGCATTTGAGCTCTCATGCATAAGCGCTCCAAAGGGCGCAATTCTGATAGGCTGGTAATCCTGGCGAGCTGATGTCATTTCGCACGTGATGACGCCAGCCCGTCCAGCGAAAATAAAAACATTAAAATGTAAAGAAAAATCGGAAATGAAGGGGTGCCACTGGAATCGTGGCACCCTTCATTGAACCCCAAACTTCGGTAAAACCGAGTAATTCGGTGCAGTTGGGAGGTCTGTCAGGCATACCTACTTCACACCCTGTGCATATGATGAAACTGTGCCACCTCCTGTAATCTCCAACATCAGTGCAGGAACAGGTTAACATGTTGCTGATGCACAGGGTGACTACATAGAAGTGTATTACTAGTATCATGTTGGTAACAGTACAGTGTGCTGATATGATTGTGTGTATATCCCAGCATGCCTGATGCAGTAACTGTATGACTGTCCTGAATTGTTATCTACATCCATAGTAAGTACCATAGTGTAACAGCTGCACATTATTGCATACCGGTGGTAAGGATGTCAACAAATAGCCACATACATAGGTAGCACAGGGAGAAGGTAATGCAAGTAGTGATGCTAATGATGGACATGTACACTAATGGTGGCATGTTGCCCACAACGACTATGCAATGTGGATGTTTACATGTTGATATGTGTGCAGTACCAATTTAATTTAAATTAAATTAAATATTAAATAATATCAGTTTTACCATGGACATCTGAGCTGTGCATTCCTGGGTACATGTTTATAGTGCCTGCATATTTGCACTGTTACCTACTGGAAGTGGTACCCCTTCTTTGTTGTACAATGGACTACTTCCAGCCCTGCTTACTGTAGCTTTCTTTGCATGCATGTTTGCTTGAGGTTCCCTGGAACACTGATTCCACCTGCAATGCAGATTTACAGAGCTTCTGTGGATTCCTAGTGACATCTGCATAGCGTACTATACGTATGTCAATGTCTCACTTGACAGAACTTCACTGTCTGTCCTGTTCGCATGCACGTTGCCTGTGACACATTGCATATGACTTACCTGGCATTTACCCACGTGTGCAGTCATAAATGTCAGCGCTATGAAATCAGTAGCAGTACACCCACACATACTCACCTTCAGTATGTTGTTTCCCATTGGCCCTATGTGTTGGTAATCACCATGGCAATCACACTATTATGGTAGCATGTGCAAAGGTAACCTGTGAATTACCTCTATGGTCCAGTTGTGGTATATGTGAGTCATGTGGCAATGTCACAGCTGCCACATGTATGCAGTCAACCCTCTCCCCTGGCCAGGAACGTACAACACGTGTGAGATGCAACCACATAGCCAATCTGGGGACTGAGCACTCTGAACCCAGTATTGCCATACCCTGTCAGGTGGCATGACATACTACAGTGACTACAATACCAGTCTGGCATAGACCTGCACTGACAGCAATCCGAACACACTGGGGCATACTTGGAGCCTCAGAATAGCATCCTGCCTGAGCATCACCCACCTCCGCAGCTGGCACACAGGCATACGTTAAGTCAGAACAGAGCACATGCCACACACGGCACACACATCCCATGTGCCAAACACTCACAGCCTGTAGGGCTACACAACACACCTGCTACAGATGTGTCAGGTACCTCTCATGGCCGGTGCAGTGGGGTCCCGCTCAACAGGCTGTACATGGTGAAGGTCACAGTGATATGCCCGTGGGGCACTATGGTCCACCACATAACACATGCATACAGGTCAGTCAGAGGCATGGACACATATGACTCAGTCATTGTCCATGCCACTATGGATGACCTGAGACGTACCTCCCTGGACTACATGATAGGGAACATAGAAAGAAGGGCTCTCTCAGCATGTGGCATGGGCTGGTATGAGGCTGACCTTGGTTGCCATCATACCCTCACCAGGTATGCTACCACAATATGTAGGAAGGGTGTTCTATGTCTACATTCTGCTCAATCTCCAATGTCATTCATAGGGTATCCAATGGCTGTCAGCGTGTGCTTACATGCTAGGGAAGCCACAATGATTTGCGAGGGGCAGCTTGCACATGTCACCCATGGGCCATTGTATATTGGCGAAGCCTCTTGATACACACATAGTGCCTTTTACTGCAGGGCACAGATTACATAGCCACCTCCGCGGGTATCAAACGGATAGGACACTAACAGTAATGCTACACAACACCAGCAGTGTACACCGCAAGATGCATGCACTGGACACTGTCCTCAGCACGGTAAACTGCAATATCTGTGCAGTAACAGATTCCTGATTCACGGCTCACAGGTGCAACCCATCACTGCCAGGTTATACCTCATACCATGCCTGTCGTCCCCTACACATGTACCACACATGAACAGGGGAGGTATCTCAAGGCACCACAGATACACACACCTCCAGGTTGTTGGCACAGCACAAAGCATCAGGGCCTATCCATGTGCAGCTAACAGTGTGTTGGACTGCCTTCTGGTTCATAGCCTGGCACACACAACCCACCCATACACAGGAAACCCACCTGTCCTCCATAACAACACTGGGAATATGACGGTCTCTACATATGTCTTTATATGGCTGGACTGCATCCAGCCGGAAATTGTGTGAGCATTACTGTAGCTACAACACACTAGCTGAAAGGTTCCCAGCATGTAGTCACTGAATTGCAGTGGAACAACATGTTACCACTCCCACAACAGGTGGGAACATGCAGCACCTGTTCATCGACTACATGTAGACTATATGACCCAGACCAGATGTGTATCCCCCGCTGTTAGGATGATACCATATACAACTCACACTGTATATACACATACCGCATGCAGCCCCTGCACAGTAAGACACAGTCATAATGTTATGCAGTGTAAATACCATTTATTCACTTGAGGCACATGTCAGACATGGTAACTATTGAAGGTCACAGGTATATATGTGTATGTGTCACACACATACATCATGTGCATTGCCATTGCTGGTTTAAGCAATGTCATGCATTGTTATGAACAACAACCCACACATGGGCATTTTGTGTGACACAAACACACGTGGCAGTTGTGGGTTTCCAAAACATACCTATCTGTGCTCCGACAGTAGTAATAGACCCAGTAGCGGAGCGCACTATTGGCATTACCAGGTGATTAGCCCTGTTTGGCTGTACTGATAGTGTGGTGACATCACCTGTGTTTACTGGGGGAATATGCAACATCTGGTGTATTGTAGTAGTTGCCAAAAGGAACGGTTCTCTCACACTTGCAATTACACTCACCCTACTACCCCCCACACACTTGCCATTTGCAGGATTCATACCCCTACCTAACTATGTTATGACACGTGAGAGAGACGCATTAGCAAAGCGCATTATTTGAATTACTGGGAGGTTCCTCTTCTCCGGCTGTACTTATAGAGTGCTGACATCATCAGTGTTTGGAAAGGGTAATGTGCATCATGTAGTGTGTTCTCCTGATTGCCAAAAAGCACATATTTTCCATACAGAATTGCACACACACAAACTCTCCTCATCCATACACACACACTTGCCATTTGCAAGTTTCAAACCCCTACTTAACTATGTTATGACACTTGAGAGAAACACATTAGCAGAGCGCGCTATTCGCATTATTGGGAGTTTTTCCTTCTCCCGCTGTACTTATAGGGTGCTGACATCATCAGTGTTTGGAAAGGGTAATGTGCATCATGTAGTGTGTTCTCCTAATTGCCAAAATGCACATATCTGTCATATAGACTTGCAAACACACAAACCCCCCTCATCCACACACACTTGCAGGATTCAAACCCTATCTAGCTATGTTATGACACTTGAAAGAGAGAGACGCATTAACAGAGCGCACTATTCGAATTACTGGGAGGTTTCCCTTCTCCGGCTGTACTTATAGGGTGCTGACATCATCAGTGTTTAGAAAGGGGAATGTGCATCCTGTAGTGTGTTCTCCTAGTTGCCAAAAGGGACATTTCGTTCATAGAGACTTGCACACACACTAACCCCCCTCCACACACACTGGGCATTTGCAGGATTCAAACCCCTACCTAACTATGTTATGATACTCGAGACGGACGCATTAGCGGAGCACACTATTCACATTACTGGGAGTTTTTCCTTCTCCTGCTGTACTTATAGGGTGCTGACATCATCAGTGTTTAGAAAGGGGAATGTGCATCCTGTAGTGTTTTCTCCTAGTTGCCAAAAGGGTCATTTCTTTCATACAGACTTGCACACACACTAAACCCTCTCCCCACACACTGGGCATTTGCAGGATTCAAACCCCTACCTAACTATGTTATGACACTCGAGACGGACGCTTTAGCAGAGCATGCTAGTCACATTACTTGGAGGTTGCTCTTCTCCTGCTGTACTTATAGGGTGCTGACATCATCAGTGTTTAGAAAGGGGAATGTGCATCCTGTAGTGTGTTCTCCTAGTTGCCAAAAGGGACACTTCTTTCGTACAGACTTGCACACACACTAATCCCTCTCCACACACACTGGGCGTTTGCAGGATTCAAACCACTACCTAACAATGTTATGACACTCGAGACGGATGCATTAGCAGAGCACGCTATTCATATTACTGAGAGGTTTTCCTTCTCCTGCTGTACTTATAGGGTGCTGACATCATCAGTGTTTAGAAAGGGGAATGTGCATCCTGTAGTGTGTTCTAGTTGCCAAAAGGGACATTTCCCTCACACAGACTTGCACACACAACAACCCCACTCACCCCCACACACACACACACTGAGCATTTGCATGGTTCAAACCCCTACCTAACTATATTATGTTACTTGAGGGAGACGCATTAGCAGAGCGCGCTATCCGAATTACTGGGCATCTGCTCTGCACCTGGAGTATTTATAGGGTGATGACATCTTTACTTCTACAGAGGTATGTACATCTAGTACTACCTGTCAGGTGGGGGATAGCATATATATGCATTTGCAGCCACCTACTTCAGGGTCAGATATGCATATCGCACTGGCAGGTTATGTTCTATACCATGCTTCGTGACCACAGGACCTGTAACACACAACACAACCAGTCCAGAACACCCCTCCCACATCCAGGACACACACTTTGCTTCCCTGGGAACAGTGCCAGGATATGCAGGTGTTCACATACACCATTCCAGTTGTTAATGTCAGGTACAGGCATACTGTGTGTGGGAACTACTCAGGCCTCTACAACATTACCCTACAGCCACTACAATTTGTGAGTCCATGTGCTATGGCAGAACCACTCACCACAGCCACATGGGGGAATACATATTGCACCTGACCATCTGCAACATGGGTACTCACTGTTCCACACCAGAGGTAGACCACCATTGTTGATATCTGACCATACCCACCTTTCCCTGGGCATCCATATCCCATCCCCATCCCCAGGCAAGGTTGTCACTGCGAACAAACTGTATTTATCACAAGCAGACTTTACACTTGTGAAGACTGGGGTGGAAGACTTCAAAGGACCCATGCTGGGGAGTATACTGGCCACTCTGCATAATCCTTGACAATTGCATACTATGAGCATGTGGAAGGTTTGCATTGATCATGCTATCCCAAATATACCCATGACTGCTCCACAACAGGACACCTGTCAGGTGTACACCAGCCATATATGACCTGTCCAACAGACAGAGTGAGCTAATACATTGCAGAGCTGTAGCCCACAGAGGGAGGACATCTCTGAACAGTACCGGCACGACACTTCAATCCCACATATTCATCACGATACAGTGTTGACAGTGACATTGTCCAGACAATGCAGATAAGGCTCCCCTCAGTCTGCTATTGATGCCCACTTACTGTTAGAGGTCCTCAGCAACCCTCTTCCAGCACACACCAACAACATGGATGTGGCTTAGCACATTCAAACCCTGGGATCTCCATTGTGTCCCTGCTTGACAGAGGCACAGCACACTAGCCTCACACGATGCCTTATGTGACCTACTTTACAGTGGCACAGTAGCCTACTGTACTGGGGAGGCAGACGCCAAGCACACTCTGGCTAAGCTGTCATTCCCTAGGGCAAACAGCCTAGTGTTGACCTCTACACCCACATGTTTAATTGTCAGATGCACATTATTTGTTGCTGATAGACTGTTTGCAGGTCTTTATTGCCATAGCATTCCCTGTTTGTATGAGCAATGTGTGTATCTGTGGAAGATGTTTGCATATGGGAGGGATCCACTATATCACGTATGTCTCTGTAGTCATTTAACTGTGTGCACTGGGCAGATTGCTGTAATGTGGTTGGTTCCTGGAATAACACGTACACATACCAGATATGTGTGGCCAACTGCTAAACTGTGATTTGGCCTAAGTGTGTGAGCATGCCCAGTTCAACCTTCCCATGGCATGTTGTCTGACATATGCCTCATTTATCAAAGTGTGCGAGCATGCCCAGTGTGTGCTTTCCATATGTTGAACTCTGCAGCCCACCACATTTGTGGATGTGTGTGAACTTCAACAATATCTCCCGTTTATGGTTGTGTGTTGTGTGTCATGTTGTGTAGTTACTGTCCAACTGCTTTGTATGTGAACACAACAGGGATTATACTATGCCTGCAGGGTTTGCATGGGATACTTTGCATACAGTTGTCAACATCCTTTCATACTGACCTGACACTGTAGTACCGTATAGTGTACTGGTTCAGTACTTTCACTGTGGTGGACAGTATACTGGGCTTTAGTCCTATCACTGCTTTACATTTCCATAGTGAGCACAACAGCCTGGTTAGGGGCCAGTTGTGCACATCTGACCATGTTGCATTATGTTCAGATATGAACTACTTATACCAGGCTTGTCCAACATTGGTAGTGTATTTCACAACATAGGTGTACATTGGCAAACAGTAGCAATGTGCCCTAGGCCATTTCTAATGCTAGTCGGAGAGTGTGTTTGTCCTTCGACACACATTGTAAGTGGAGTTTGCCATAATATATGTCATGGTTAGTATACTGTGCCTCCGTCTACCTGTGACATAACAGTGATACCCAGGGTAAACCTACCATCTCCCATCCACTCATCACAATTCCTCTTGAGGTGAATCGATGAGTGACTCTATGGATAACCTGTACTGGGAGTTTACTCATGAGTGGGGGTGGCTTCTGTGTTATGGATCATGCAGTACAGCTTGTCCTATGTATGTCAGTGCTGGGGTTCAGGTCTCTCATGTGCATAGCTCACTGCCATTCAGATTGTACAAGGTGCAGCATGTTCATTGATTCCAGCTTGAACATGGCTTTATACATCAGGCACAGCTTGCCTCTGGGTGGGCAGTATGGCAGTGTGTGGAGCTGCAGTTTGTTTAATCAGGCAACACATGGCATCTGTTCAAGCTCTTTGCTACTCCTGGTGAGGTACTGTTGGGGACTTTACAGTTGATGGAGGTGTCTGCTGAGGTACATCCCACAGGGGCTATTGTAGTCAATTGTAACGCTGATGAAGGATGACTGCAGAGCCACAATGACCTCCCCTTATCTAGATCTGACAACCTTCATGATTAGGTGGGTATATGGTATGTTTCTGTGAACACTACAGCCACATGTCTGTCCAATGCAGGATATCTACCACCTTGTGTCCCCAGGTCTCTCATTACATGTTAGGTACATAATGGGTTAACACCTATGTGGTAATTGGTGGGCACTTACTGTATATCCACGGGGGTTGACTATACACTTTTCTGCAATTAGCTTGCTGACATGGCTATGGCACCGGTTGTCTGTTTCTATGTGGCCCTTTTGTGGGATGCTTGTGTCAGCTGGAGGGTCAGATATGGTGGGCAGTTTGAAGTCCTCTGCATACATGTTCCGACACAGTCCTTCCATGTTGGCCTGTACCTATGGGACATATATACCAAACGAGGGAGGTCCCAGGACCAAGCCTTGTGGGATGCCACTTATATCTGGTTTGAGTCTGACATGGCTGCAGCATGTCTGACCATGTCAGTTCTGTCCTTGGTCTGGTTTGCAACCCCTCTACTGACATAGGGGTTTATATTTAAGCTGGTGAGCATATCTATAATGAACACGTAGGGTATTGTATGGAAGCATTTGCAAGGTCCAGCTACCCTGTGTGGACCACATTGCCCTCATCAATGACCTTAATGACTGTTTCAAATGGGTCAAACATGTTTAGGGGCAGGATCTGCACTTAAGAAAGTCACACTGGGTAGGGTCCAGTGTCAGTAGGCCCCCGATATATTTATGCCTGCGGTACATGCTGATCCTTTCCATAGCTGTGCAGACCAAGCTTGTCAGGATTCTGGGGTGGTAGTTTGCAGTATCCATTCAGGCAACACCTTTGTTGAGAAGGACCACTGTTGTTGTACACTGCTCTTTGGGTACACATCCTGTGGTAAGGCTGACATTGAGCAGTAGTGTGATTTGGCATTCCATTCTTCTTGGAGTCCATGTTGGACTCAGCCCAGGACACCATCTCATACCATTGCTGCTGTGTGTTTTGCTTTGTAGATGCTGGCTGTTACCTCAGCATCTGCAATGTCAGAGGCCAGCAGTCTGCTGGGATAGATATTTTGCATTCTGGGGGGGGGGGGGGTTGCACTGCACTTGTCAGGTTGTATGTTGGAAATATGTGTGTGTGTTTGGTATGTTGTTTGTAATATTTGTGTGATTCAGAGCATATCTGTGAATTCCCAACATGGTTCCTACCATCAGTTGAGTAAGCCTTGGGATTATCCTTAGTGTCCTGTACAATTTGTATCTTCATAGGTTCATAGGTTCATACTAGGCTATCCACCCTAGGGCATTTGTAAGCCTAGCCAGAGTGTGTGTGTCTTTCGCCACCCCTTGCTATGTTTCTATTATGGCCATTTATGAATTTCTTTACTGTGCCTCTGTCTGGATGTGACACAGTGAAGACCCCCAGTGTACATCTACGATCATCCATCCACTTAGCAATATTCCTGTTGAAGAGCGTCAGTGAGCAGCTCTGCCTAACATGGAGTGGGATTCTGTTCCAGGGTGTGGGGAGCCTCTGGGTTATGTATCTGTCCCTCCAGCACATTGTATTTCATTATGTGTTGAGGTTGACATCTGTCACTCTCACAGCTCCAATGGCTTTGATTTTCCTGGGGTGGAGCATGTCCATTACTCCTGTGTTGGACATGGCCTTGTACAACAGACATACAATGCCTCTGTGTAGGCAGTATGTGACTGCATTCAGCTGGGGTGTCTACAGCCAGGCAGCATATGACATATATTTGAGACCCTTTATCCTCTTGGTGAGGTACCTTTGAGGTCTTTCTAACCGCTGCAGGTGTCAGGTAAGGTACATCCCAAATGAGGCATTGTACTAGATTATGGGTCTGATAAGAGAACAGTACAGGGGCACAATGACCTCTGTTGACGTAGATGTGAATCCTTTCATGATACGGTGTCCAATATAGACAGTCTTCCTAGCCACATTGGCAATGTGAGTGTCACATAACAGGTTACTGTCCACTTGTGTCCCTAGGTCCCTGATTACTCATTCCATACATAATGGTTTACCACCTATGTGGTAATTTGTGACTACCTTGTTTGGTATTTGGTGGGACATTCATACTGTCCAGTGTCTTCAGGACGTCTGGGTGGGGTTCCTGTGTGTGAGTGTGTGGTCTGTAGCATGCTACAGACTGTTCAGTAGTTTTGCCTACAGTTAGGTGTACATGGGTGGTCTCCGATGCTTCGTGCATCGTCAATTACCTGGACGTATGGGTGTCTGTGCTGAATATGGATACGCCCCCTCCTTTTATGTTTTGGTCCAGGTTTTGGGGCCATAACGCATGATATGAGGTATAACCTGGTAGTGCTGGTGTGCTGTCAGTATACTTGCAGCAGGTTTCTGTCACTGCACAGACATCGATGGTTCTCCATACTGGGGAGGGCCTCAGGAGCATGCATATTGTGGTTTACACATCTGGCATTGGTCAGCATTACCCTTATGTTTCTTACCACTTATGTTTTCTAGGGTGGTAGGTTAGTCTTTTCAGCCTTGCCTACGTACGGCTCTATGGAGGTGGCAAAAGCCTTATCCAATATCCAGACGCCCAGGGGTAACAGGTGCAAGCCATCCCTGGAACAGCAGCATGGCTTGTCATGCATGACATCCCAAGCAGACAGACATTAGATCCTCTTGGACTGACAGCAGTAATTGTGCCACCTGTTAAAGCTGATCATTCTGTGTTTGTACTGTGGCATCATTCTTGGTGAGGGTAGGATACTGCAAACGGCCAGTGTCATACCGGCCTGGAGTACATACTCAGAGAGCTCATCCATTTCTCTTTTCATGTAGTCCAGGGAGGTACATCTCAGGTCATTCACACCAGCATGGACAATGACTGCATCATAATTCTACTTGCTTTGGGGTGACCTGCGTACTTGTGTTATGTGGCGTATTGTAGCAGCCTACAGGCAGCTTACTGTACCCTTTCCTTGTTCAGTCTGGTGAGTGGGACAGCAGTGTGTCTGCCTATAGAGTCACCTATTACAACTGTATCAGGCATGTTGTTTCTCCTTCTGGCCTGTGACTGTTTGGCACACCAGCTTTGTGTACTATGTGTTGCATGTGCTATGTTTGGAGGTTGTGGTTGCTTGGGGGTCTGCTTTGGAGGCCTCTGTTGGTGTGGTGTGTTTGTAATTAGGGCCTCCAAGAATGCTTTTCTGTGTTTATGTGTTTGGTTTGCAGTTGTGATAGGTCTATGTGGGACTGGGTTTATGGTGTGTGTGGTTACCTTCTCCTCCTGACTAGTTTTGATAGTACTGAGTTGAGGGAGCTCAGCCTCCGGTTTGGATAAATGGTTGCATCTCTCACATATATTTGTATTTATTGGGGGGAGTTGAGGGTTGTCTGTGTACTTGGGGCAGGTGTAACATTGCCTCAGGATTCACAGATTCTACTTGTTGTAGCTGGCCTTAGTGGATTGTATGTGTGGACATATTTTATTGCCATACTACTGATCAGTGATTACTTCCCTTTTTATGTTTGCTCTATCATGTAGTAGCTTCCTCATTCTCTTGCATGGTTTGGTAATGGCTGGAGTCCAGCATGCCAGATGCCTGCGTGTATGGCATTGCGTCTTGTTGTTATTTGTGATTGCATAATCCAAGCATTCCTGGCTGTGTTCATGGAATGCCTGTATAACAGGTTCTGCGGTGTATCCCATATTTTGCACCTGCACAGGGCCTTTAATGGATTCCACATCAGTTTGGAGGGGTGCAGCTTATGCTTTACACATGTTTTTCACTGTGGTTTTCTGGCCAGGGACTGTGGTCAGGATGTGTATATCCAGTGTGATTACTCTATGGTCTGGTCTTACCAGTGAGGGATACACTTCTCATCTCACCATCCAGTACCCATGTTGCTGATTATCACATCCAGTATGCTTACCCCTCTTGTGGGAGTGGTACGTTGTTCCTGGGCATTTTGGTTTATGGATTCTAGGAACTTTTCTCCTACAGTGTTGGTGCTAGTATAATGCTCCCAGTGTATGTCTGGGTATTTTCAGTCAACCAATATAATGTGGTTTGGGGGGCTTGATATATTCATGTATTCCAACATAGGCCAGATGCAGTTCCTGGTGTTAGGATGGTAGTCTGTAGCAGGCTATAAACTGGGAAGCAGTTTTAGCCACTGTTACTTGACCATGGCTAGTCCATGCTGCTTTTTGTTGTGGTACCAACATGGGGGTGTGGTTATCCTTGACAATTATTGCTAGTCACCCTCCTTTTGTAGCTTGTTCCATGTTTTGAGGCTGTACAGCACAGTATGAGGTGTAACCTGGTAGTGTTAGGGTGCTGTTGTGAGCCTTGACCCAGTTTTCTGTTACAGGACAGATATCAACATTCTCCATACTGGGTGCATTTACACTGCACGCATCTTGCTGTTTAGACTTCTGGCATTGGGTAGCATTACATATAGGTTCTTATCCCTTGTGGTACCTGTGGAGGTGGGTTTGTGTTTTGAGCCTTACCTATTCAGGGCACGCTGTGGGTAATGACAGCCTTTGCCAGTATCCATGAGGCCTGGACTGATAGGTGCATGCCACCCCTAGCAGGTGGAGCATCATGTCATGCTCAGCATGTCATCCCAGGCTGGCACACATTGGCTCCCCTTTGACTAACTGCATTACTTCAGCCAATTATTGCAATTGATCATCCCATCGTCATATTGTGGCATCATGCTTGGTGAGGGTAGGATGTTAGTCAGGGTCCTCAAGTGTGCATATAGTACATGGTGTTACATTACTTAACACATGGCATTCATGCCTCAGGTGGTGCTGCAGGGCTGCCTCTGTCGGATGCACATATTACACTCCCTGTACATGTTTGAGAGCAGGTTATGTCATTTTAGGCATCCATGTTATTATATGAGTGAGTCAGAGAGGGGTATCATTCCCAGGGTTCCTACTGAGACAGTGTATGTGCTATGCGTTTCCTCTTTGCTAAGGCCAGGGCATACTGGGCATGCCTCCTTCTGCCTACTGGGGCAGGCTTAGGTTGTTCCTCCTCCGAGTCACGCTCTGCCTGTGATGGTCTTGGCAATGGTGGGGGGCTGTTTGGCCCGGCCCTATGCTGGTCCTGCTGCAGCTGTTTTCACAAGATCATATTATGTAGCATAGCACATACCATGACAATTTGGGTACATGTAGTTGGTGAGTACTGCATGGCTCCACCAGATGTGTCCAGACACCGGAACCGTGACTTGAGCAGCCCAAACACATGCTCTATTACATTACGTGTTTGTGCGTGTGCCTCATTATGGCATTCCTGTTCAGGTGTGTGTGCGTTTCTGATGGGTGTCATCAGCCACGGCTCCAGTGCATAACCTGCATCCCCCACTAGGTGTCCGTGTGGGATGTCCCCATTGGCAAATGTCTGGTACAGCTGCGTCAAATGCCAGATATGGGAATCATGGTAGCTCCCAGGGCAGCCAGCACACACTTTCATTATTATGCCCTGGGCATCACACACGACCTGGTAGTTGATGGAGGGGAAGCCCTTGCGCTGGTGCTTTGATGCGTATGTGCGTGCAGTCTATTGCACCCACTACCTCAGGGTATTCCGCTATTTGCTGGAAGAGACGCAAATTGCTGGCCAATACCTCACAGGCATTTGGGAAATATACATGATCACTGACGTGTGCTGACATGGCATCCAGGAACTGGTGCAGTACCCTGGAGGCTGATGCCTGTGATATCCCCATCATATCACCAGTTGGTCTCTGGAAGGTACCTGTTGCTAGTATTCTTAGGCCAACGCATACCTTGGTTTCCACTGGGATGGGTTCCCCTCTGTTGGTTCTGTGTGTGAGGCGTGGCCTGCACAGCTCGACAATTTGCTGCAGGAGGTCTCTGTCCACTCTATAGTGCTCTACTATCTCCAGCTCATGTAACCCATGGTAGATGACCCTGGGCCTGTACACTCTTCTCCATCTCCTCACTGTGGGTTGTCTGGCACCATCTGCATTGTCACCACCCTCAGCAAGTCGCCTATGTCTCCTTATGACAGCTATGGCAGCCCCTAGCATTTCTGCTCTGAGTTCAGCTTTTTCAGTTTTCACTTCTAATAGCTTACTCCTGTCTTACAGTGTCTCTTGAGAGATACATCCTGCACTGCTGTTTGCAGAGTTTTAAGTGCTTGGCTGAGCTACTATTCTGCCTGTGTAATTGCCTGCTTCTAATTGTTTTCACCTGCTAGCTCCAGCAGTATTCCCTGCTAGCTTCCTACTAATTCTGTTGCTTCCTTTTTCCTTTCTGTTTCCTCAGGGGGGAGCAATGTGCATACCAGCAAAAACACGCTCACAGTGGCTTACATGCGCGCACACATGCTTACACGGTTCGGAATCTGCTTATTCAGGTTAAAACACTCACACACCAGCGCAAACAGTCTTACAAGTCTGCCAACAGGCTCCCACATGCTCAGTCTTCCCTACACGCGCGCACACTAGCGCAAACAGTCTTACAAGTCTACCAACACACTCCCACATGCTCAGTCTGCCTTACACGCGCACACACTGTCCTACCCGTGCCTCATGGCGCGCACACGTGCGCATGCACGCCCAACAAGAAACTTTGGTGTAAATAACAGTGTACACCTTCCATTTCTTGACTTTCCCATGCTTATCTTGTGGCACTCCTCTTTCCATGATCTGTGTCTGACATCTGTCATGCAACACTGACCTCCAATGAACTGCATTTCTTTCTACCATTCCCCCCTGTGATGTCACCTACTCTATTCCTCCCCCTTATGTATCTCTTACACTACTCAGAATGTGCTCATTTGCTATATGACAGTGGAATTCAGTATCCTAACACTCATTTACATCAGATTGCCTACTAATGCTTAGTTACATGTCTTAGACTCAGCTTCCCCCCTTAGCAACCACTAAACGGTGGCCATGTTGTTTTTGGTCTGCTGGTCCCTGCATTGTAAATCCATGTATTGCATAAAATCCACATTTGTGGGTTTATAACCTTCATTTTTATGTTTTATATAGCGCAGCCCGTTTGCGCGGGGCTGCGCTGCGTTTAAACACCGGCGATCGCGGAAAAAAAATATTTATTTTTCATATTTGCATCGGGGTACCTTGCCAATGGCCTCATATTTGGCCATTGGCATGCTGCCTGACACATATGCACCCTTTATTTGGAGCTGACATGGCTCCATTGTGATTTTTGTAGAAACGTACTCAGTTGTCAACTGAGTACATTTCTGCAGCTAAAACGGCTCTTACACGGGCTGCTTTCTGTTTTGTGGATCACTACTCTACCTCATTTGCATGCCTTTCGGCTGCAAGTGAGGTATTTAGCATATCCACGCCCAGTCTGTGTAAGAGACGTTTTAGCTGGTCTCTTACATGGAATTTCGGGCTGTTCCTGGATCGCGAGGCTTGCATGGAGTCTTACACGTCTCTTACACTTCGTGCAAGCCTTCGTGAATCCTGCCCATGATCTTCATATAAATGATCCACAGTTTGTATATTATAGTATTACCTTCATGATCATTTTAATACAAGTCATGCTCCTCATAGATATATATCTTTAAAAAAGAAGGACAATTACACGAGCCATATACTGCTCAAAACTAGTTACAGTGATTTGCATGAAGTATAGCACACAGGAATTCCAAAGAACACATTTTCAAAGTAGACCTCATTGAATTTAAACCAGGTGTTATTACCTCTGTGTGTTATTTATAAATCTTCCTGAGATGGTATATATAACTATAAAACATAGCACACTTTTGCCATATGTGAATGCCTAGAATAAGTTAATATTTACAGGCTTCGGTAATTTGTATTAACTAGAATGAATGGGTTTCATACAGAAGCCCATTACACTAGCTTCACATTGTTCACTGAGCATCACAATATTGAGCAGTGATCTGCATCCTTTAAATGAGTAATGAATATTATATTGGTCAACATATACTCTCCTTAAGTGCATACAACCCCTGACCTTTTGTATCATTAGATGTAAAACATGTTGGCCAAATGCCAAATATTTGTCTACATGTGTTCCCAGGTCCTTGACTACAAGGTCTATTCTCAGGGGTGTATTATCAATGTTGTTGCTTGCAGGGGCTCTTGTCTTGCTGAAAGATACTTTGATTCACTTCTTTCCATTGAGTTTTAGGCCATGACTCTGGCACCAGTTGTTAGTTTGTGCCAGGCACTCTTGGAGGACATGAGTACCTTGGGGGAATCAGTGATTTTTCCCAGTTTGCAATCATCTACAAACTTGGTCAGCCAGAGGCCCTTTATGTTAGCCTTAACTTCAGAGAAGTATATGTCAAACAGCCGTAACCCCAGCACTGAGACCTGGGGAATACCACTATTAACTGTCCTTTTCAAGGAGGTAGATTTCTCTATTCTAACTCTTTTGGCCCTGTCAGTGAGCCAGCTGGCAATCTAGGAGGTGATGTATGGGTTCATACCTAATTTGTTAATAATGCCCAATTGCAGTATTGCATAAAATTTCTTGGCTAGGTTGATGTAGGCAGTGTGTACTGATTTGTCCTCATCCATTGCTTTTATAACACTCTCAAAGAAATCCACCAGATTTAGCAGGCAAGACCTGCCTTGACAAACTCAAACCTAATTGGATCCAGTGTTTGTAGCTTACCTGTGTCATCATTTAGGATCATAGAATCATAGGAGTTACTAGGCTATTGGCCCTGAGGCTCTTATAAGCCTAGCCAAGAGTTTAGCCCATGTTTAGACAAGCAGCACCCAAACCCCCTGTCCAGCAGGGATACAGGTGGAATCCCAGGGGTGTATTTTCTGTTTCCCATCCAGTTATCCAGGTTGCGCTTAAAAAGGGATAATGAGGTACTATTTCTCCGAAGTATAATCAAAAACTAAAGGTCTGTGGCTGACAAAGTTTGCTGATGACTGCAAACTGGGAGCAGTCAAAGAATCCCCAAATGATGTCAACATCCTACAAGAGGGTCTTACACAAACAAATAACTGGTGCCAAAGTCACAGTCTTAAACTCAATGCAAAAAAATGTGTTATCATCCCTTTTAGTAAGAAAAAATGTTCCTGCTAACTACCACATCAATAGAAACACCATAAGTACGCACTCTGTAGTGAGAGACCTAAGCACACAGATTGACAGCAACCTTACCTTTGTTCACCATGTCTCCATAGTGGTAAGAATGGCATTCTATATTGCTCATCACATAAGTAAGGGCATTGCCTCCAGAAAAAAAAGAAGTTATAACCTCTCTGTACTCTTCCCTCACCAGGCCAATAATTGAGTACAATGTCCCTTTTGATATGTACTTTTCCAGGCACCTGCAGCAATTGGAGAGACCACAAAAGTTCCTCACAAGGATAATTCAAGGTATTCAGCATCTGTCCTATGTGAACTGGCTGAAATCACTGTCACTTTGCTCCTTTTCATCCAGACTACTCACAGGCTATTTCTGACTTGCGTATAAGGCAATCTCTGACTCTGCTTTATTAGAAATGCTGCATATCCCTAAGTCCAATGGCTCACTGGTTACTCGCTGTAAAAAAATTAACCTGGTATGTGACACTAACATAACCTGCTGGAGGGACAGATTTGTGTCCCAGAGGTTACTGCACCTGTAGAACAGACTCTCAGTTCATGTCAAGCAGAGCACCTCTTTGAACCTCTTCAAGCAATCTGGATGATTGGATGGGCAACCATAAATTCACCCCGAGAGTTCCACCTGTGTCTCTCTTGGACAGGGGTAATAGGTGCTGATTTTGGAAACAAGGGCAGAACTTGGCTAGGCTTGTAAGGGCCCTGGGGCCATTAGCCTAGTAACTTCCTATGATCCTATGATCCTGTCATACCGAAGGGAACTTCAACCCATATGCCCAAGCTAACACATTCACTGGTTTATTTTTTAGCTATATCAGGCTGTGAGTTTACATTTTTGGTTCTTGGGAGACTGCTCAATGCGACATTCACATTTGATCCCTCTATGCATTGTGTTTTGTAATTCTGTGCATGATTTGTACTGCATGAATATATCTATTTGCACCATTCTGTGCAAGTCATTAATGTACCTTTTCAACTAGCTTTACATGTTTTTTGAAGTCTAGAACTCAGTGCTGTATTCACTAATTGATCAGATTAATGGAGCATAAAATGGAACAATGATTACTCCAGTGTAACAAGACCCAACCATAATTATTAAATGGGCTATAAAATATTGTTTATCTGACTTTTGTAGACACAGTCGAGTCAGAGTTCAAACTGTTTTATACTAATGTCTCTGTGTCTTTAATGACAAAGGCATTTTTGTGACGTAAGCATTTATTTTATAATGATAATTGATGTCCTTTTCACCAAAACCTATGATGCTACACTTATTGACAATTAAGCTGAGGTCATTGCTATTACACACGATATGTATTTTTACTAACCATCTTGTAGAATGTTGCCATATTTTATTGAAATTTTACTGTTAAGTTGAAATGCAATTAACTGCAGTCAAAATCTGGCACACTTTTTATTATGAACACAATCAAATGAAAAAAAAAACACGCATTACCAAGTTTGCCAGTGGCAATTAAGCTTATGTGCCCAAATGTGGAGGCAAGCTCTGATATCCTTAATTTCTATATGTTAACTTTGACATACAAACACAGAGAAGTGCAAGGTAAAAAAAAAAGTCACGTTTTTCCCTCTTATCCATCTCCAACAAACAAAACCCAAAGCCCACCCTGCAACAATCTAGTAACAGTCCATCGATAATGTACTAATACCACTGACAAGAAAAATGTCAGACTTTCAGACTGTAATACTTTGCACGACAATTAAACATGACACAGCAAACAATAATGATCTCTTTTACTAAAGTAATTATGTGACCCAGTTTGCAATTATTAGTTGATAAGTTATGCAGACCTATTTTCAAATGGTTTCCCACTGAAGTTCCAAGAAACAAAAATAGATGACTGAAAGTCCAAATATGTGGAATACATATGCTATGTCTGAGGTTGCAGTAACTCAGAATATTTCTTCTATTTCAAGGTATGGCAAACTCAGAATATGTATGCAATAGCTGTAGGGTCTTGAGGTTACTGGCAGTCTTTAATTAAATTACACTGAGCTTTCAGTTTCACTCTGTTTGTTTAACAAGCATACTTTATTTTTTGGAGTTGCTGGACTTGCACTTAAGGGTCTTTCTGTTTGGTAGGGAGACTTCTGAACTTAAATACATGAAAAGAATAGACTAGAAAGAAGTTGCCCAGTATAGAGCCCTTAAAAAAACACTGGTAAGCCCAATATGGGTAGCGGATAAATCTTGCTATCCACATTAATTTGCTGATTCATGTTATTTAACCAGTGTTTGATCAAACTGCATGTAGGCTGACATTAACATATTTAATTTGTTAGTTGTTCACTTATCTGAAATGGTATTTAATGTTATAGCATGGTCACAATAAACAGCATGCAATGTCAGTTTTTTTATCAAGTGCTGTTGTTACATTTCTAAGCAATATCAGTTCAGAAATTTCAAAAGGCAAGAGCTGTCCTCAGTGTACTAATACTGTTCCAGGTCCAAAGTAATCAGGTATCAGGTTCTTTCTGTAATAAAAACTTTCATTATTGCTTTTTGTATGATATTACATAATAATATAATTCTGGTCAGGCTGATGAGACTAAAATTGTTTGAGTGTAATGTTAGCACCCTGTTGTGAAATGGGATCACTACAAACAGTCACTTTAGATCAGAGAGGCATATTCACATACTAGCATTTTATTTAACAAATCTGAAAGAACACCCAAGGCAGGGCTAGCAAAATAAATGATATCATTCACCATTTTTTCTATGGTTATCTCAACGAAAAGGAACCAATACAGGGTCCAAACTTAGAATCTCACCACCACCACTCGAACACAAATGCAGGCAAATTGAGGCACCAGCTGTTAGAACATGAACCAAAAACGATTTATTCTTTCAAAAAACGAAAGACTGAGCGCTTTCACCAGTCAACCTGGTATCATCAGAGTCATAATAACACAATCAACTGATCTCATTATATACATACCCTAATATCCTACAACTTGATTGATTAATTAATGAATTTAAGCAATTAGTACAATTAGTAAAATAACATGAAATTCACAATTTAATATGTTATACAATAGTTCCTTCTATCATTAAAATTACAACTAAATATAATAAAATATGATAAATAAGAACTGTAAATATATTATAAATATTTGTTGTAAAATTCATAGTGTAATGCTTTACTTTTCCTTTTTTATTTATTTATTTTTTTATTTTATATCATACTTGCTCTGTATCTTAATTGAGGTTTTAAGGAAATATAATCGTTCACTCCTGGAAACTTTGTGGTGTTTAGCCTTAACTGCCATTCCATTTCTAATAGTGCTACTTTGTTGTCTATGTCACCATTAAAAAAAGGCATTACTTTATCAACTACAAAGAATATAAATTTACTAAAATTGCCACAAATTTTGCTATGTATATATAAAGCATTGTGCTCATCATGCTTTTTAATACTTCTCTTATGCTCGCCTATCCTATCTCTCAATTTACGGGTGGTCATGCCAATGTAATATGCTTCGCATGTCATACAGGTTGCTATGTATACTCAATTTTTTGTTACAATTACATAGACCTGGACATGCTATTGTACGTTGATAACCCTTTACACAAATGTATGCTCCCTCAGCAATAAATCTACAACTACTACATTTTCCACATTTACTCATATGTGACCTCTTGTATCTTTTAGTTTCTTTTTCTAAGATGTTTTTCATATTATTACCTCTACTAAAAACTATATTTGGACTCTCCCCTAAAATTATTCTATTGTGTGCACTTATACATTGATCCCGTATGTTTTTAACACTGTTACATAATTCCATCGCTTTGTCGTTGAATCTCAGGACAAAATTAAGTTCGCCCTTCTCTATATTTTTATCTTTTACTTCATCTATCTGTGACGTTATGTTGTTACCTCTGAGTATCGGAATATAAACTGTTCTTCTTTTCTTATATATTTCTTTTTTGACTTTAATCAACAAAGACTGGGGATATCCTCTCTCTAGGAATAACCCTATCAAATTGTACATTTCTTTTTTAAATATTTCATCATCACTTACTAATTTTGATAGCCGAACCATTTGTCCTTTTATCACCCCCTTCCTTTGATGTAGGGGGTGACAACTTTTAAAATGCAACATGGAGTTAGAGTAACTTGGCTTTCTATATATATTACTCATCAATTTTCCATCTTTTTTCAATAAGGAGATGTCCAAATAGTTTGTTGAGGTTTCACTCCATATATAGGTAAACTTAAAAAATTCTGTGGAATTGTTTAGATATGTCATAAATTCTTTTACATTGTCTTCACCACCTTTCCATATGATTAGTACATCATCTAAAAATCTGTTATACATCAAAATTCTGTCCATGAATTTAGATGGAAAAATAAAATACCTTTCCCATGCAAGTAAAACCAAGTTGGCATATACTGGGGCGCATCTCGCCCCCATTGCCACTCCTTTAGTTTGTTGATATGTTTCACCTTCAAATGCAAGGTAATTATTAGTTAATATCAATTCCATAAATTCATGACAGATATTTATTCTATCTTTATTGAAGCTCTGACTATTCATTAAACTATTGTGAAATAGTTCTAAACCCTCTTTATGTGGAATTGTTGGAAAGAGGTTTACCACATCAATAGTTAAAAAGCTATATGTTTTTGTATCTAATTCATAAATTCCTTTAAGCCTTTCTAAACAATGCCAGGAGTCTTTTAATATGTGTGGGGCATCAGTCAAAGCTTTTTTAGTTGTAATTTTAATGATAGAAGGAACTATTGTATAACATATTAAATTGTGAATTTCATGTTATTTTACTAATTGTACTAATTGTTTAAATTCATTAATTAATCAATCAAGTTGTAGGATATTAGGGTATGTATATAATGAGATCAGTTGATTGTGTTATTATGACTCTGATGATACCAGGTTGACTGGTGAAAGCGCTCAGTCTTTCGTTTTTTGAAGGAATAAATCGTTTTTGGTTCATGTTCTAACAGCTGGTGCCTCAATTTGCCTGCATTTGTGTTCGAGTGGTGGTGGTGAGATTCTAAGTTTGGACCCTGTATTGGTTCCTTTTCGTTGAGATAACTGTTGTCAGTCGATCCAGTGTAACGTGAACGGAGGCTTAGCTAATGAACATGGAAAGCATTTTACAGGAGTTACTAATGTTACTGGTAAGCTCGTGAAGGTATATAGTGAATTGCGAAGCAACAACCATTCGGAAGGTAATGTTAGTCCAACTGATTCTCAGTTGTGACTATATACACTACATTCTACCGACGACATCACCCCAGGGCAGAGGGAGAACAACTTAGATGTACCCAATTCCTACAGCGGAGCGGTTAGAAATATCAATGGAGGAAACAGTGAACTACAAAGTCCGAAGGGACCAGGACCATCTACATCATCAAGCGGTGCCATTCGGGCACATGAATTGAGTTCCTGGTTTGAAGCGCCTGTGTTTGACGTATCAGTTGAACAGAGCACACCAGGAAATAGACGTAACAACTTGAGGGACAATGAGAAATATCCAGGGACGCTTCGTGAGCAGATTTTTAGATATGAGAAACTCTGTAAGAGATACAGAGCCATACAGTTGGACAATTCCTTTTTGAATACATCAAAGGAATTGAAGCAAGTACCGAGAGGTCTGCGATTGTGGAAGTTACCTATGGGGGTTGAGTATGATACACATGCCTTCACTGAGTTGGTTGCACTATACGACAAAACAGGTATGGAATTACTTGACATTATAATACGCAATAATGACAATAAACTGGTACAATTGCGTGAAGAAATTAATATGTTGCATACTAGTATAACAACAGATTTAGTATTTTTCGAATATAAAAGCAAATTCGAAAAAGTTGTTAAGAACATTGAATTGTTTGTTAATCAAAGTAGAGCAGTGAAACAGAAGAAATTGGTTAGGGATACTGCGGAATATAGCAACAAAACGGCTTACCCTCCAGGTAAAAATAACTACAAAAATAATTACAAAAGAACTGATACAGTGGGGACATTATATAATGAAGACATAAGAACACCCTACGAAGTACCTATATCGGAGGATGAGGAAGAAGTTTTTTTAGAGGCGCAGAATTATCCGCGCAGGTCAGAGAGGCTTCTCAACAAGAAGCCACAAGGGAGAGAAGTTCAACAGTTTCACTCTACGAGAAACAGGATGCAACGACATTGACTTTAAACGATAATACTGATGATTTTAACATTTGTTTTGAACTGGGTTTTAAGGTGCCAATATTTGATGTACCTTATGTTGAAAATGTTGAACATGATAATAAGAGAGTAGATTTTGAAAGTATTAGAAATGTTGTAGATGAAATGACTGGTTGCAATATTATTCAAGGAAAAGATTTAAATGCCCATGATTGTAGCATTACATACACAGCTGTTACAGAGGATAGTGAGAGCAGTGTAACAATGAATGAAAACCAAGGGGGTATACATCAAAATACACTTTTAGGATTAAACGAGATAATAGAAATGAATGAAAATACAGATAGTATGAATGCACATACAATTATTAGAGGCATATTAGAGAATAAAAATGAAGGAAGTGTTACTTCCTATAAAGAGGTAGTAGGAATAGAGTCTGGTTTGAAACATGAAATCCTGAGAAATAAAGGATATACAATATACAATTATACTGATTTGGTTATTGATCAGACTTACTTTGAGTTATTTAGTAAGGGGATTAGTTTTATCCCAAATTTTAAACTTGACATAACACAAGTGCTCATCAATTTGAAATTATATACGAGAAAATTGAATTTGAAGTTATACTTCTCTTCTCTAGGACCTATGAGGGGAAATATAGGTACAGATTCTGATACATCTACATTAAAGAGAAAAAGCACATTCATGCCACCTTCTAATAGGGAGATTAGTTTATTTGAACAAATGGTGGAAAGGGACTATAGGAGAATATGTTCACAATGCAGTCAGACTCAAGATAATTTAAACGAAAATGAAAGAAAAATATTGCATGAATTAACAACAAATAATGAATATAGATGCATGCGTCCAGATAAAGGGGGCGGTATGGTTGTCATGAGTAAAATAGACTACATTGGACATATTATGAAAATGCTAGGAGATGAACATACATACGTGGTGGCATCACTACACGAAGTGAATAGGGCATACATTAAGATAGATATTCAATTGGCTGATGCATTATATCAGGGTTCAATTAATGAGGAAGAATTTGAATATCTAAGTGTTAAATTTCCAAAAATGCCTAAAATATTTGGGATACCGAAGGTCCACAAAGGAACTGACCATTTACAATTTAGGCCTATAGTATCGGCGAAGGGTTCTAAAACAGAACCCATGACAGCCTTTGTGGACCATTTTTGTAAAAAAGCTTTGACTGATGCCCCACACATATTAAAAGACTCCTGGCATTGTTTAGAAAGGCTTAAAGGAATTTATGAATTAGATACAAAAACATATAGCTTTTTAACTATTGATGTGGTAAACCTCTTTCCAACAATTCCACATAAAGAGGGTTTAGAACTATTTCACAATAGTTTAATGAATAGTCAGAGCTTCAATAAAGATAGAATAAATATCTGTCATGAATTTATGGAATTGATATTAACTAATAATTACCTTGCATTTGAAGGTGAAACATATCAACAAACTAAAGGAGTGGCAATGGGGGCGAGATGCGCCCCAGTATATGCCAACTTGGTTTTACTTGCATGGGAAAGGTATTTTATTTTTCCATCTAAATTCATGGATAGAATTTTGATGTATAACAGATTTTTAGACGATGTACTAATCATATGGAAAGGTGGTGAAGACAATGTAAAAGAATTTATGACATATCTAAACAATTCCACAGAATTTTTTAAGTTTACCTATATATGGAGTGAAACCTCAACAAACTATTTGGACATCTCCTTATTGAAAAAAGATGGAAAATTGATGAGTAATATATATAGAAAGCCAAGTTACTCTAACTCCATGTTGCATTTTAAAAGTTGTCACCCCCTACATCAAAGGAAGGGGGTGATAAAAGGACAAATGGTTCATCTATCCAAATTAGTAAGTGATGATGAAATATTTAAAAAAGAAATGTACAATTTGATAGGGTTATTCCTAGAGAGAGGATATCCCCAGTCTTTGTTGATTAAAGTCAAAAAAGAAATATATAAGAAAAGAAGAACAGTTTATATTCCGATACTCAGAGGTAACAACAACATAACGTCACAGATAGATGAAGTAAAAGATAAAAATATAGAGAAGGGCGAACTTAATTTTGTCCTGAGATTCAACGACAAAGCGATGGAATTATGTAACAGTGTTAAAAACATATGGGATCAATGTATAAGTGCACAAAATAGAATAATTTTAGGGGAGAGTCCAAATATAGTTTTTAGTAGAGGTAATAATATGAAAAACATCTTAGAAAAAGAAACTAAAAGATACAAGAGGTCACATATGAGTAAATGTGGAAAATGTAGTAGTTGTAGATTTATTGCTGAGGGAGCATACATTTGTGTAAAGGGTTATCAACGTACAATAGCATGTCCAGGTCTATGTAATTGTAACACAAAAAATTGCGTATACATAGCAACCTGTATGACATGCGAAGCATATTACATTGGCATGACCACCCGTAAATTGAGAGATTGGATAGGCGAGCATAAGAGAAGTATTAAAAAGCATGATGAGCACAATGCTTTATATATACATAGCAAAATTTGTGGCAATTTTAGTAAATTTATATTCTTTGTAGTTGATAGAGTAATGCCTTTTTTTAATGGTGACATAGACAACAAAGTAGCACTATTAGAAATGGAATGGCAGTTAAGGCTAAACGCCACAAAGTTTCCAGGATTGAGCGATTATATTTCCTTAAAACCTCAATTAAGATATAGAGCAAGTATGATATAAAATAAAAAAATAAATAAATAAAAAAGGAAAAGTAAAGCATTACACTATGAATTTTACAACAAATATTTATAATATATTTACAGTTCTTATTTATCATATTTTATTATATTTAGTTGTAATTTTAATGATAGAAGGAACTATTGTATAACATATTAAATTGTGAATTTCATGTTATTTTACTAATTGTACTAATTGTTTAAATTCATTAATTAATCAATCAAGTTGTAGGATATTAGGGTATGTATATAATGAGATCAGTTGATTGTGTTATTATGACTCTGATGATACCAGGTTGACTGGTGAAAGCGCTCAGTCTTTCGTTTTTTGAAGGAATAAATCGTTTTTGGTTCATGTTCTAACAGCTGGTGCCTCAATTTGCCTGCATTTGTGTTCGAGTGGTGGTGGTGAGATTTTTTCTGTGGTGCTGACATTTTCTTTGTGACACACACACACACACACACACACACACACACACACACACACACACACACACA
Organism: Protopterus annectens; assembly: GCF_019279795.1. Classification (NCBI taxonomy): domain Eukaryota; kingdom Metazoa; phylum Chordata; order Ceratodontiformes; family Protopteridae; genus Protopterus; species Protopterus annectens. Next base: position 747,629,502 of record NC_056726.1, read on the forward strand.
CACACACACACACGTGTCTCTCTCTCTCTCTCTATATATATATATATATATATATATATATATATATATAGATATATATATATATATATATATATATATATATATATATATACATATATATATTTGAATTATTATAGCAATAACCCATGCCTGGGTGTGTGTAATGCTAAATTTACCCACGGTTGGCGTGGTTTGGTCCCAGGTAAGCCCGGAAACAAAGCCAACCGTGGGTAAAGCATTAACCACCAGAAGTGGGTTATTGCTATTATCATGACATTATTTAAGAAAAGAAACTATTCCTTTTCTTAAATAATGGCATAGTATAATGCCTGTTTACTGCCCTTCCGCAGATGTCTGGCATCCGGCAGTTCTGATGTACTGCGCGCCTGCACAGTACATCAGAGCTTTGGCAAAAGCGGAGAAAGCAAGATCTCCGTTGCTTTTTAGTGTTTCGCTATGTTAAATGAGTTTAACATAGTGAGACAGTTTTAAAATAAGCAACGCAGATGTCCGTTTTATTTTAAAACTGTCTCGCTATGTTAACCTCATTTAACATAGGCGAAAAACAAAAAAGCAACGGAGATCTTCGTATGTTAAACCCATTTATAAGCAAGCGTCGATGTTAAAAAGCGAGTTATACTAATGGAAAAGACCTTTTCCATTAGTATAACTCGATTTACAACGGGCACGCTGGCCAATCAGCGTGCACGTTTGGGGGGATTCATGGTATAATTTGTTTTTATACATAAGCCCTCTTTATAGCACTTAACAAAACATGTTGTTTCAGCTTTAATTTTTAGTTAACTTTCTGTGATGAATGCAGCAATGTATCCTTTTGTAGTAATGCTGTGTACTTACTCATCCATGCTTCACTATCTCTTAGGGTGGAAAAGTAAATAATATTTTTTTCTTCACTAAGAATCACTTACAGTATTGTGCTGTGGTCTAAATACTGCAGGAAAGAAACACAGTAGAAAAAGGTGACCTATTGAAATAGATGTGATTCACCCAGAAAACATCAGAGAAGTTGAAGCTTAATACAGGGAAGATTCGATCTTTTCTTGCCTATAGTGCATGTGTGCATCTGCTTTATGATTATTAAGAACACAGCTAATTGTTATGTGGCATAAAAGACTGGCACAACCTACTTCCATTCCTAACTTCACAGTAAACTCTTTAGATGGTGATGACTGTTTATGGGGTCACTATATGAGCCGGATGCAACTCAGCAGCAATGAATGAATGGATACATGAATGCCATGTTGTCATCAATGTACTTTCCAAGTCTCTCTCTTTTTTAGATAAGGTATGCGCCTGTGTGTGTATAATTGGGTGTTTGTGTATATAAATAGGGCAGAATGATAGATTCAGAATTTCTTAAATGTTCAGTTAACCCAGTGGTTAGCTCTGCAAATGTTTTGATCAACAATCCAGTTCATATAGGAACTGTTATAAATAAAATATTATAATAAAGATAAGTAACATAAAATTCAGTTTAAAAGTAACCTACTTTCTTTGTGTAGAAACAATACTAAAATTAAAAATAAAATAAGATAATAGTGTAGTGGTACATACTTACCAAAATAACTCGACAGGATGGTATGACAGCAATATACCATGTCTAGGAGTGGAATATGATGGGATTTACTTGTGTCTAATTTTGAAGACGAGTCAGTCTTATGATCAAACCTTGCCAAGTGTGAATAAACTCCAGTATAAATCACACCCAGACACAGTTTATTGTTGTAAGATGCCTTGCTTGTTTTAACAGCAGAAACATGGACTGCATAAATGTCTTTGGAGCAAACTTGACAGACAGACAAGTCCTACCACTAAGGATGATATGAGAAAGTCATTTTCAATTTCAGACTAATTCTGAATTTTTCAGTAGGTTAATTGCATTGTTAGATGTGTTATGAAACAATTGCTCAGAAACAGGCAGTATAGTATTTCAACATTCAGAGCCAAACTAGACATTAGTGATGACATGTTCTTGATTTGTGCCTTTGGAATTGGTTATTTATTTACTGTCATTGTATTTCTTGATTGTGGTAGTCCCAATAGGTGAGTGGCCTCTTTTCAGGATATACCCGAGGTGGTACTTATACTACTAAGGGAAATTTGGCCAAGGCATTCGGAAACATCCTGGTGTTTTTTGTTTGCTTGTTGGCTTACATTCCTGCTGCAGGGGTGGCTGCAAGGACCTGTGCAATGGAGCAGCAATGAGACAGAGGTGACAGAGAAGCAATCTATAGTGCTATTGAGGTTAATTTGATGGAAAACATGGAAAAACTATTGATTTGGAGGATGTTGTGATGGATAATGTGGGTTTTACAAGTAGTCAGCATTTGGCTGAAATGACTGAAGGAGGAGGAGAAGAGCAGAAGGAACAGGAAATCAATGATGTGCTGCTTTGAGGACAAGAGGATGACTTATTGGTCGCAATGTTTAATCAGGAAGACATGGTTGAGGAGTCGACTGTATTATTTCCAGAAATGACAGGAAGAGTGTTTAGTAAAGAGGAGGATAGATAGTTGAAAGAGACTATGGGCAACAGTTGTATTTAGAGGTGATCAAGAAAATGGCAGAATAAAAGAAAGAGATGGTAATGACAGGTTAAAATTGAAAAAATCACCCTAGACATACACATCCTGCTCCCACCCCCCCATTAGGAAAACAACAGTAAAAAATGTCTCCAAAGCCAACTTCACGCTTCTTAAGACAGAAGTGGCAAACTTCACGACACCCATGCAGATGGACAATGGAGGTACAACTGCTGAATCCTACACAAATGCACTTTATAAGCACTTATACAAGTGCAAGGATCGTGCTATCCCTAACAGAACCAAGATGCTATCCTTCAAAAAAAGGAAGCCAATCTGGTGGTCTTCTGCTATAAACAAACTCTACAACAGAAGAAAGAAACTGTTGCAAAAAAGAGTCAAATCCCATGATTGGAGGAATGTCCTGGTTGGCATCAGTAAGAAGCTGAGATCCCTCATAAAATCCTCCAAAGCTAGTTATGAAAACAAAATCGCCACTGATTCTAAAGACAGCCACAAAGCATTCTATAGCTATGTCAAGAATCTCACTTGCTCAACGAGCTTTTTCGCTATGTCAAGAATCTCAATGGCAACACTCAGATCTGCTCTGAGTTACAGCACAATGACACTAAATATACAGAACCAACTGATACTGCCAACATCCTGGCAGATAGGTTCAGTGCTAACTTTATCCCCCTCTCACCCCCTAAAGGGCCCATCTTTATACTGGAATAATGCTAAGTTCCTGTAATCACGGCTGTACAGGTAAAAACCTCACTCTCCAAAGCCAAGAACACAGCATCCATGGGACCTGACAACATCCCAGGCTGCCTTCCACACGAACTACAGAATGAACTCTCACCCCACCTAAGTACCATATTCAATCATAGCCTCACTTCAGAATTTGTGCCCATTGAATGGCGCACCATGACGGTTATCCCACTCCATAAAGGGGGGGTCACAACAGACCCTGGGAACTACTGCCCCATTAGCCTGATGAGCCTGGTCTGCAAGGCCATGGAACTTATCATCATGGAACTAATAAACAAAGACATTGGAGTGCTCCAAACTCTGGACTCCACACAGTTAGGGTTTGTAAAAGGCAGATCATGTCTCCTAAACCTGATAGACTTCTTTGAAGCAGTCACCAAAGCCATAGATGAGGGTAAGGTGGTTCACACAGCCTATCTAGATCTTGCCAAGGCATTCAATACCATCCCTCACTCTGGAATTATAGATAAACTCACTAAACTAGGTATAAATCCCTATGTCATAAGATGGGTTGCCAACTGGCTTACTGACAGAACCCACACTGTGAAAGTAGCAGACTCCAAATCAGACTTCAGACCAGTGACAAGTAGAGTACCACAGGGTTCAGTCCTGGGTCCTCTCCTTTTGGTATCTATATCTCTGAAGTACAGGCAAACACAGAAGGTCTTTGGCTAACTAAATTCGCAGATGACTGCAAACTAGGAGCCATAATCAAAACTCCTAATGATGTGGACATCCTACAAAAGGGCCTCACTGAGACAGATGCCTGGTGTCAAAGCCATGGTCTCAAGCTCAATGCCAAAAAGTGCATTGTCATCTCCTTTGGTAAAAACTCTGTACCAATGAACTACCACACAGGCAGTAGTCTACTTAACACCAAAAGTGTGATAAGAGACCTTGGGACACAGGTGGACAGTAGTCTCTCCTTTGATAATCACATCACCACAGTGGTCAGGAAATCCTTGTACATGGCACACCTCATCATAAAAGGTTTCTCATCCAGAAAAAAAGAGGTCATTGTTCCTCTCTACTCATCACTCATTAGATCCATTATAGAGTACAACGCCCCTTTTGGTATGTACCTCACAAGACATCTACAACAAATGGAAAGGCCACAGAAATACCTCATAAAGAGGATTACTGTCCTCAAACAGATGCCCTATGCAGACCAACTCAAAAAACTCCAGCTTTACTCAGTCGCATATTGCCTACTCAGAGGCGATCTCTGCCAAACATACAAAGTTATGTCAAACCCAGAGCTGTTGGACATGCTCCACTTAAAGAAATCCCAATCCCTCCGAGCTACACGCTCTAGGGATCTAAACCTTGTCACCACATATAAACAGAACATGCTGGAGGGATAGATTCCTGTCCCAGAGACTTCCCATACTCTGGAACAGACTACCTATCTATGTCAAACAGAGCTCCTCATTAGCACTCTTCAAGAAAAATCTTGATGATTGGATGGGTAATAAGAAATTCACCCTGGGGATCACTTCTGTGGTTCTGCTTGACAGGGGCACAGGAAAATCATTTTCTTGGGTGGGAAAGCCAGGGTACATTTTGGCTAGGCTCGTATAGGCCCTAGGGCCAATAGCCTAGTACCTACCTATGAACCTAAAAGGCCAGTGGGAAGAGTTAGAACTAAAAATAATACTATTAATGAAAAATATTATCTCTGGGGAAATGTGTTTATACAACTGAGATTTAACATTGCAGATGTCAGATCCTTTATACTTTCAGGTTGAAATTTTTATGAAAATGAGGGACTATTGTTAAAATATTTGGAGTTAAGTGAATTAAAAAGAATAACTTTCCTTGCAATAATTATATTATCTCTGGGCAAAAAGTGATTTGAAAAAATTATTGTTTTGCAATTCAGAATTGATGAATTAGAGGTGATAAATTTGATAACTGATTTTAAAAAGTATGTGAAAATAGTAATATTTTTGCTAATGTGAAAGATTAAAGGGGTTTAAGGAATGATGAGGGAAATAATTTTAAAGAAGTTATGTGTAAAGAATGTAACATTAATGTGGAGGAGGAATAGCAAAACAAGGAGGATGATAAGGCTTCTGAAAAAAATATTTATATACAAGAAGGGGGTATACAGTTAAGGATGCAAGAAATAGAAATGGACACAAGAAGCATGTTTGATTTATTGAATAATAAAAATAACATTTCAAATGATAACATAAGATTTACTAGAAGAGTGTGAACTAAATTTTCAATTGGGGAGAGAATGAAAATTTGGAAGAGAAAATTTATGAATACCCTAACCATTGTTTAAAAAGGGAAAGGATCATTTAACTGGTTTATTTAATGTAACTATCATTATTAATGAAATTAGAAGATGTCCAATAATGGAGTATTGTAGCAAATTGGATACAGCTATATCTATGTTATCTGATACATGATTTATACTAATAGAAAGACAAAGTCAGGTAGAAAAGATATGGAGTGAATGTTATTTGGAATTTGGGAAATGAAAAGTGTGAAGCTGTAATTATGTTATGTAAAAACATGATAAAAGTGTTATATGTGTGTGCACAGCTAGAACAGCAAGAATGTCAATTGCATATATTGGATAGGAAAATGAAGTATTTAGAATAATAGGAGTTTATGTTTATACTGGGTTAGAAAATAAGATGTCTATTTGAAGAAATGAAAATATGTAGTATTTAATATGCATATTATCACCATGGGAGATCAGAATGTGAAATTAATGAGAAAAATAATAGAGCAATATGTTAGAGTGATAAGATATGTTCTGCATTGTAAAAAATTAAGAGTATGAGATAATAAGCATTGGATATATATAGTTGAAGATGGATAAAAACTGAGACTGATTATTTCTGCTTTCAAGATTAGAAATGAAGCACTGTAAGCACCCTGAAGATTAGTTAGCTTAAACAGTCAGATAGTGGACAGGGTCCAACTATTCAGGTCAATACATCTAGAAAAAATATGAAAGAATAGCCTTTTGAGCTATTTTAGCTATACTAAAACACCAAGCAGTAGTAATAAAAAAAATTGTAAATGAAACACCAAACAGTAGTAAAACATCTTATTGCAATCAAAATTTCTTCACTTTTTCAAGTTCTTCATATCAAAATAACAAATCTTCTTGTTGCAATTGTAAACAACTTCACTCCTTAGTACAAAACAACAAATCTTTATTGGGTAAAACTTATATACATGGGAAGATAAGGGCTGTGTTTATGCAAAGAAACTAGAAATAGATCTTCCCCCGGATTCATGAAGCTCGGCACAAGTCCAGCGTAAGGCTTGCGCCGGCCATGCGGCTTTGATGTGGAGTAGTCACGCCATATGCATATTAATGAAGGCGCGAAGCCACCACAGCCAAGTGCATACGAAATGTGCACGAGTGCAAGGGGCGTATCAAAGTTGTGCAGGGAGGCGTGTCAATGTCGGCTTTCGAGGAGCAACCTAAACTGCTGAATATTATATTCCGCCAGCAAAAGTAATCATACCTATCAGTGTCCGTGGAGACTGAAATGTATGCAAAGCAGAGTCCCTGCGAACAGAAAATGAAGACTCAAACACAAATGCATGGTAGGGAATAACGGGTCCCTACCCATGAACAAATGACAGGAAAACTGTGTGCCTGTAGTCCAACGTAGTGTTGATAGCTATACCATGTGGAAGTGAAACGTATCAGATGTTAGCGCACCGCCAGTAGGTACGTCCAGTCCAACGGAGAGGGTCACCAGCCGACCCATAATTTGAAGGAGGGAACATAGCTGTGCAGATGTGTCCATAACAAAATACACGAGGAGAAATGTAGATATAGGTAGTGACCATATGTCTGAATCATATCCCACAAGCCATGTAACAGTCACATACAAAAGGTATGTCCGTATTTCACATACCAAATGTGATAGGAAATAGCATACGCATGTAAACGAAACAGAAGGAGCATATAAATGAGCCATAACAACACGGACACATGTAGGCCAAAAGGAACAGTATGATCCGTACCATCGACCAAGATTACCACCTGTCCCACTTTGTGAGCAACAGTCCCTCTGTGGGCAGATGTGTCCTGACACAAACATGTAAAACTGGCAAATGTCCAGAGAATATAGGACATAATTCCTCCGTAGATGTCATGCAATAGTTGCATTAAACATATTTCACTGGACGTATAATACATAGATGTCATAACAAACAGAATAAGATACCGAAATGCTACAAGAATAAGCTTAGATATAGGCAAGAATTGTAAGTTCTATCTGCTGAACTGACCATGGGTATGTGTCGGCCTGTAAAATATGCTGTGTTCACCGCAACTGTTACAGTAGGGTTGCCACCCTTACAAATGGCCAAAGTGGGACATGTTTGGTACAGACATCAGACTGTACAGGCCGACACATACCCACGGCCAGTACAAAGGACAGAACATAACTGTTTTGCCTACAGAAAAGCGTATTCCTGTAGCATTTTAATTGCTTATTCTGTTTCTCATAACAGTCAGGTATTTCAGATACAGAATTAACTGTTTAATGTAACTATCACATAAAATATAAGAAATATGTTTGTCCTAAAATCTCAGGACATTTGCCATTTTGACAATTACATGTCAGGACACAACTGTCCAAAGAGAGACTGTCCCTCGCAAAGTGGGACAGGTGGTAACCCTATGTCACACTGTGGCCAATTGAAAAGGTGGAAACACAACCATTGACTGTGGGGAGGCAATGTCCACAACAGTCAGACATGTGTAAGGAATAGCTTGGACATAGGAAAAGGTGCCATCCTACCAATGAGTAGAACAGGCTGGCAAAATCCGGAAGGCAGCTGTATAATCCGAACGTGTATGTGACACAGTCGAACGGGTAGTACCCGGATACACCAACCAAGTAATGAAAGTGAAATAAGGGCGTGTACCTATGTGCGTGAAGTATAGCATGTGGAAAGCAAACATGGCAGTGTAGTCCACACAACCATAAAGGTACCTGACACATGTAGGGTAGTCAATGTGTAACTCTGGCCATGTCATGGGCCAACAACCAAAGTAGTGCTCTATGGGGTGTGAGTAATTCGCGTGTGAGGGGTGTGTGTTTAATGGTAAATTCCTCAAAGGCGATACTTGTGTCATATGCAGAAAAGGTGAACCGGAGGTGTATGAGGGGGCAGCGGGTGAAGTGGAAAGAAACACAACGTCATGTAGAAACAGCTGCAAGACAAGCAGACAGGCCATAGTGTAGAACACAATCCCACAAACATATGAATATGGAAATATGCGAGACAAATGTATAGATACGGCAACGTCACATACCCACAGATGGGTCCTGACGGAACTGGCCATAACAAATGCAACACACCTGGATGCATAATAGCCTACCCAGCATACGCTCCACAACACACAACCTGCCACCATACCAGAACATCCACCAAATCCAGCCGTACTTGGTCCACTGGTTTGTTGCAGAAACAGCTACACACAGTGACCCCTACGCATATGTAGTAGGTATTGTCACCCTAGGCAGCGTTAGGATTGCAAACCATGTATCCCCTGCAGGTAAAACCCCCTGCACGTTTTTGTGAAGTCACAAAAATCTTCGTTATCTAACTTGTTTTGGTCTTGACCAATTTTTGGGATATCCCTCACGGGATGACCAACTTGTGTAAATAGTAGAATGGGTATGACGACATGATGTCCAATCCAGTAGATATCTGTACACAAGTAAGAACGTGCAGTGGAGGTCCATAACACTGTCCAGCCTTAAGTGGGCATGCATAACCTACCACCCAGGATAAAATACCTTCCCGTGACGCACGTGTCCAGACACGAATAGGAGGGAGAATATAATGCACACATTTGCAAAGTGGAAAATGGCATGAGGGCGAGGAAGACACTATGTAAACAGGTCAATCCTGATCAAGTGTGAGGGACACTGACTGTGTGCAGTCATGACTGACCATACCTGTCAACCTGTGTGAGCAAGATATCTGGACAGAGCCGTGAATATAAGTGAGACAAAGGTCCAAAATCAGGGACAATCTGTAAACATATCTCTTAGAAACATAGAATTTGATAGAATAACAGTTTGCACATTTGCATTAATGTCTGGAGTATGAAGTCTGAAACCCAACTGTCTGTCAGCACATTCCGAATGCAGTCTTTAATGCTGAGCTACTGCTGTGCCAGAACACAACAGCATATTACAGAGGTCCATGCCATACCACTCAACTGTCCGGATATTCGCAGAATGACTAGGGTCTCACTTTGTGAGTAACAATCCCTCTTTAGGCAGTTGTGTCCTGTGAAAAAAATCAAGACATAGCAAATGTCCTGAGAGTTTATTTTCTAATTTACTTTAATAGTCACATAAAACAGTTATTTTATATATGAATCCTCAATATGTTATGTGAAGTAGCATAAGCAATTCAAATGGTACTAGAATAAGCTATTATATGTACAAAAATGGTTAAAGTTCAGTACTATGCACGGCTGTAGGCATGTTTTGTCCTGGAAAATCTGACATCTCTACAGAACATGTCCCACTTTGGGAAGTCAAAAAGGTGTCAACCCTAAGAATGACCACAGGTTCACCCCATAGTGTTGGTGAGTGCCTTCGACAATCTGCACCAGTGTGGTAAATAGCTGAGGATTGACGTCACTAAATAATGAGAAATATCCTGAGTATAAGACTCCACAACCAGCAGAAAAGTCATGCTAATGCAAAACCTAGCATTCTATCAACGTTCTAAGCTTGTAAGAGAATCGTTAAAATGTGTCCCTAATTGCCCCCCCCCATCATGTAGGTTTTGCGCAGGTTCGGTGCTCTAAGAGGTTGAGAGGTATAGTCCATACATATTTACAGGAACAGCCCTTCACACTTGTGTAATGTACAACTGCATACCTGTAGCCACTTCATGTCCAAAAATAATAATCCCCATATGACTGTATACAGGTAATAGTCAAATGTGAATGGGAACACCCCTCACCATGGAGTATGGACTGTAACAACCCCACCCATAATATGTAATGCCAACAGAATAAGCTGCTGACAGGTGCCCAAACACCTGTGTCTATAAACACAGGTAAAACTTCAAAAAAGAGAGATAATCCCTGTCCATATGCTTCGTCTGACATTTGACTTCGGCCAGGGAAGTTCCGTTCACCAGGTGGACAAGCCTAAACCCAGATCACTACATGAACATCCTGACAATAAAAGACCTCTATGTGGCTGGACTATATGCCTTGGTGTTCTGCATATCCTCGGAGTGATTAACAATGCAGCTGGAGTCCACAGCAGTAGGCAATAGGGAATGTGTAATATGTAGTACCGCCTTTTTCCCAGCAGGAGAATGGATGCCTGTGTCATAGGTGAAGCGGTGAGGCATATGTTGATGTTGCTAAGTACTATGGGTATGCATATCAATGAGGGAGAACACCAATAGAATAGTGGTTCCGGTATCCGGCCAACGTGAATGCAGTCCCGGTTGACCTACGACCACTGCACATATAACTTGAAAGTGTAATGAAAGCATTCGTGCAGTACACACATTTAAATATGTAAAGGTGAACGTGTGTTTCGCAGTAGTCCATAAACTGGAATACAGATATGTAACTGTTACGGTCAGAATTATGAAAGTTCATGGAAGCACAATTATCTATGAAACATATGTAACCCACAATAAGGATATGCAAGTGTGTCTGCGCGTGTGTAATCCGCTCACAGAATAGAAAATGAATGGTGTTTTCCCCACGTTCTATGTACATAGCTCATACCTGTTAAACCCGTAAAGTACGAAACCAGACAAAGCCATGACAACAACTGGACAATCCCCAGATATTGCCCTAACAAACATAGAAAGTGGATAGAATAACAGGTGTGTCACTAGCATGGATTCTCTGAAGGGTATGAAGTCGTAACCTGAAATGTTTGTCATTATTTACCATCGAGGATGTCTTTAATGACATGCCACTAACTTGCCAGATAGACACAAGGTTATGAAAAACGGACCAAATATAAGAGGCAAACAGCTGTACATGCAACAGAAATCTGTACAGTTGAAAGGTATGATATGGAGATATATATACACATATATCCACAGACATAATCCAAAGCAAATTACGAGATGAGGAATGTACAGACATATGTATATATGTACATATATATATCTATACACACACGATACATGAATAGATATATACACAACAAACATATGTCCCTGTACATATAACACATGTACATAGATAGGTCACGGTATAGCTAATATGGATAGACAGACAGACATGCATGAAAGGAGAATACACCAATGGTTTCCAAACCATTGCCCGGAAAGTATCAGTGTGACAGGGCCTGCAAGTTCTACACGTTAAACATGAATATAGGTGTCCTTTGCAGGACCCCAAAAATTGATCCTGTACGAAGTGCGAACCATCATTGATGCAAAAGAAGTCACACCTGCAACTATGATATAGGTGTACATGCAACAGTAGCAGGTGCAAGAGTGATAACACATGGGTCGATTGAATGTATGACATACGAGCTGATATCCGCAGAGTGGGGAGTGCTCGGAAGTGTCCTCACACTTTATTATCACTCACATTAAACATGTCTAATGGGTACTGTGGAGGTGTGTCAGGTATGGGAATCATGGGTATGCAGAATTGGGCCAAGGTGTTGGTTGGCACAGATCTATTAGGTACGCCCCATGGGAGTGATCAATATACCTATGTGGGTATAGTACATGCCTACATTCTCCAAAAAGGTGCAACCCATCTACTGGATATTGTGTAAACCATTGGGGGAAGACGTAGGGACCTATATCAGTGTCATGTAGGTGATTATCATGGATGGACACGTGTACGACCAAGATGGTAACCATACCTGCCAGAATGTCAGAATAAGACAGTTGTACTAAGGCATAGTACACGACAGACAAATAGGGACTATATTAAATATACCTCAGACTAAGTCAGACCGTTGATAGAATAATTGCGTAGTCAGGAATACGAATGTTATGAGAGTTAGTAATCATGAAATAGACATGTCAGTCATGATTACCTAACCACACAGTCCGTCATGGCTTGCCAGCAATCTACCAGAAAGGCACATTATCATGACAAATGTAACAGAATCATAGGTCAAACTCCAGGGCGCATACCCATAATGTGTACAGGTGAGAGGTATGAAGGTAACCCGTCCTAATAAAATGTACAGAACTAGTGATACTAGATGGACAGGTGAGAAGAAAGGCATCAGGACAAATGACAAAACATGTATAAGTCATAACCATGTTTGTCCACAGATGCGAATTACAATGTATGGCCTGTGAAAGTCAATGTGGAAGGTTAATAGACTCAAAAGACATGTGTCCCTCAGGGTGTCATGCAGTGTCACCGATACAGTGTCCAGTCCCCCATACTCGTACGTGAGCTCTGCCACTGATGGAAAGCGCAAATACCGGCGTACACATAAGGTACATGATGGAATAATTAGTGTGGATAAGCACCTGTTGGCCTGTGTGAGGAATATAACCCAGTGGGTGGGTGTGTCCTGCAATAGGAATGTAATGGTAACTGGCCTGTGATGGCGCCATGTATTGTGTGTATTGGCGTAAGGAAATTGATGTCCAGTATCAGAAACATACCTCGCAACTGTACGAATGTGCAGATGTATGCCTCATATGTGTGGTGTGTTCCTCTCACAATCTGTACCTGTCTGCCAAATACCTGAGAACTGACGTCATTAAATAATGATAAACATATGTGTTTAAGACCCCAAATCCCTCAGAAAGGTCATACTAATGCAAAACCTATAATACTGTCAACTATCTACGTTTGTAAGAGCAATATGTAGAATCTGCCCTATCTGCCCCCCATCATGTTAGGCTTTGTACAGATGTTTTGCACTAGGAGGTTGATAGGTATGATCTGAAACAGATACATGTCTGAGGAAACAGCATTATCGACTGCAAGATAACTCAGAAGGTATGAAAAGCGCTGCAGTAGGAAGTTCATCCGTAGGTATGTGCTGGCATGTCAAATGACACAGCAGTCTACAGGAAGTACCTATAGGGTGTCACCTTTACCATTGATGACAGTGGGACATACCCACAGCCACGCATACACCACAAATAGACATAGCACACAGTAAAGCCTAGGCCATGATACACTAAGCCTCCGGCGTGTATGGATTGAGTGAGAGTACAGCAAGGAAAGATGACTGCCAGGCTATTCATCAAACACCTGCAGGGGCGTGCAAGACCACCCATAACACAAACATTGCACGGACAATGTTGGGATTTGCAACATACCCCATTTGTATGTGTAAGCTATGGAAATGATGTAATTATAGGGTTGCCACCTTTCCAAATGCCCAAAGTGGGACATTTGTGCTACAAACATCAGATTTTTGCAGGGCAAAACATACCCACGGCCAGTACAAAGGACAGAACTTCAGTTTTTTGCCTGAATAAAAGTTTATTCTTGTAGCATTTTAGTTCCTTATTCTGTTTCTTATAACATTTAGGTGTTTCAGATACAGAATAACTGTTTTATGCAACTATTACATAAAATATAGAAAATACTTTTGTCCTAAAATCTCAGGACATTTCCCATTTTTTCACATTTTTTTGCAGGACACACTTGCCCAAAGAGGGACTGTCCCTCGCAAAGTGGGACAGGTGATAACCCTACGTAATTACGCGATACATGAAACAGTAAGCTGTCCGTGCAAGAGCAGAGTTATGTGCAGAAATGTACCAGGATGTTATGCGACTAACATTTTGCACGTTGCTAAACGGAGCAATGACAGCTGCAAATACAGTATGAATACAGTCGAAGAAGCATGCCAATGTCCAATTCCAAGGCCAGTGGCGGCTTTGTCCATTGGATATCAATGAACCAGTAGTTGTCCTCCCCCGATCCCTGGTGTGGAAGCATAGAGCAGCGCCACGAGAACGCTCTGCGATTCAAAACAAGACATATGGATAATATACATACAAAATGTAGGTTTAGTTAGATGTTAGTACGCCATGCAGATGAATGGCAAACTGGAGACAACATAGCTACTGCGTACTGGTACTTATGTGTGGAAGCGCTCTGTCAGAGATGTAATGAAGCATTTGTAGGCAATGTGAGGCAAGTGAGGCTGAGGATAGTGAATCACAACATGTCATGCCATATGGGCTAAGCCTCTACAGTGTAGTGTAGGTTAAGGGGACTATTAGAGTAGAAGATAGGTGACAACATGAGTGTGTATGTACAAAACACTGTAACCTCACTGGAGCAGTGTCACATGTGTGCTGTCAGTACTCAGTGGAAGAGGCATGTCATGAGCTATCCTAGGGAATGTCAGGAGACTGACGGCGTACGCCATGGATACCACTGATGTGACCTGCAAACCTGCCCATAGTGTATCTGCGCCCGTGCGCACCAGTAAGCCCAAGTAAGCATGTGTGCGTGCGTTTTAGCCAGTGTGCGTGTGTGGAAGAACGAGTAAGCTAGTGTACGAATGGTGAAGCCCATGTAATGTCGTGTATGCGTTTGTAAGCATGTATACATGTGTACTACACACATCACACATGTACTGCACACACAGACACACATGCTGCCAATACTACACACATCAGTGAAATGGCACATGGATGAAGACTACATCATCAGAAGTAACAGTGCTGTAAACTATGCTACAGTGATGGTCATAGCTGCAATGCATCATGCCTGCTGAAGTACACCTGGAAGTAACACACTGTGTGTTAACAGCATGCTAAGATCAATACAGTGGAATAAAGCCACCGTGTACAGCAGCACCAGGTTAGTCAGATCCTGCATCAATGTTACACATCACAGGTAGTGGCACAGGTGACATCATATGCACAGGGTGTGGTGTTAACATGTCCAGAGCTGTCATAGAGCCATCCAATGTACACATAGGTGTGTGTGTGTGTGTGTGTGAGGGACAACGGTTATTGCATGGCCCAATGGTGGTGCAATGGGTGTGTGTGTATGTGATAGCCATAGCTGTTTGTGGTAAGTGTGTGTGTCTGCATATACACAGGTACAGCATGTGTCAGCCATATACAGGAGGTTGTGGGACAGTCACAGACCGTACCTGCCAGGCTGTAGAGATCCCCATTACTGGCCATGGACACCCCTCCATGCATCCAACACAACCCAGTCCTGCACCTGTCAATGTCTACAAATACAGTCCTGGGATCTGTACCACAATCTGTGGATAAACATGCATCTGTAATGTTAACCTGAGGTGCATAGAATTGACAGTTACTACAGACGGATATGAGCCATACTCACACTCCAATGTAATAACCACTGCTGACTGTTGCCGAGATCTGCATACGACCAGTCAAAGGTGCTGCACTAACATTGTTTCCAATGTTCGTGTAATACCCAGCAACACAATAACTGGTCACTACACATGTATAACCCACGATTACTACAGCACACAGTATGTGCACTATCACAGAGCCATAGCAGATGTACATACATCCAAGGTGCTCACGTACAGACAATGCAGCAGAGTCAAGAGTGATAATCCCAACATACATATCTATATACAATATACATTATATATATATACACACACACACACACACACACACACACACACACACACACACACACACAAACACGCACACACACACAGACACACACACACACGTGGCAGGGTTGGGAGCAGAACATAAACGTAAGCACTGTACCACACGACAGTATTACGCAGTTACAAAATGCGCTACTGTGATCAGTGGATCACATGATTCACACAGGCACACGTCTAGCCTGCAGACAGCAGCATCAAAGGCAAAGACGCTGCACAGATGTTATGGAGAGTGAAAACTGTAAAAGCAATGTACTGTTGTCATTCAGCTGGAAACACACACACACACACACACACACACACACACACACACACTTGGCAGGGCTGGGAGTCGAACATACACCTAACTACCCTAACACACTACAGCATGACGCATTTACAGAACGCGCTACCAAGATTACTAAGCACAGCAGTCCCAGAGGCAGACATCTAGGTGCGTGTCATCATCCTCAAAGGCAAAGATGTCGGTAGGAAACTGCTGTAGTGTGCGGCGTCTAAAAGAAAGACTGAGTCCCCAGGCGGACGGGAGCATGCGCGCAAACACACACACACACACACACACACACACACACACACACGCACACACTTGGCAGGGCTGGGAGTCGAACATACACCTAACTACCCTAACACACTACAGCATGACACATTTACAGAACACACTACCGAGATTACTAAGCACAGCAGACATCTAGGTGCGTGTCATCATCTGCAAAGGCAAAGACGTCGGTAGGAAACTGCTGTGGTGTGCGGCATCTAAAAGCAAGACTGCATCCCCAGGTGGACGGGAGCATGCGAGCAAACACACACACACACACACACACACACACACACACACACACACACACACACACACACACACACACGCACACACACACTTGGCAGGGCGTCGAACATACACCTAACTACATTAACACACTATAGCCTGATGCATTTACAGAATGCGCTACCGAGATTACTAAGCACAGCAGTCCCAGAGGCAGACATCTAGGTGTGTGTCATCATCCGCAAAGGCAAAGACGTCAGTAGGAAACTGCTGTGGTGTGCGGTGTCTAAAGGCAAGACTGAGTCTCCAGGCGGACAGGGGCATGCGCACAAGCACACACACACACACACACACACACACACACACACACACACACACACACACTTGGCAGGGCTGGGAGTCGAACATACACCTAACTACCCTAACACACTACAGCATGACGCATTTACAGAACGCGCTACCGAGATTACTAAGCACAGCAGTCCCAGAGGCAGACATCTAGGTGTGTGTCATCATCCGCACTGACAAGGACACTGACAGGGATTGTATAGAGAGTGATCATTCTGAAAGCATACAGACATATTACTGTCCCACAGTACATGTAGACAAACACACGGCAGTGGTGTGATCGTGGCAACGTAAGATGTACGGTGCACCACGACAACATGACATAGTCACAGGATGCCCCACAGACAGTACACCCTTCAAGATAGTCGACCAGTGTGTACTCCATAGGCATCCATCGTGACGTTAAAAATGGACATCTGTTGGCTGGATGACCACCATGGCTATACAGGATGTCAACGGCCATGCACAGAAGGATATCACCAACACAAGGTGTCACTGGGCATGGCCACATGCTTAGTAATACACGTCCGTTCGGGCTGTACTGTGTGTCAATCTATACAATGGTGTACTGGGCATGCTCACACACTTAGCAGTTGCAAAGGGCCGTCTTGCATGCGGACAGAGTCACAACTCGCAATGGTACAGTTGGGACTGTCATGTGTGTCCATCTACACAACAGCATACTGGGCATGCTCACACACTTAGCATTTGCAAAGGGCCGTCTTGCATGCGGACGGAGTCTCATCTCGCAAGGGCTCTGTTGGGACTGTCATGTGTGTCCATCTACACAACAGCATACTGGGCATGCTCACACACTTAGCATTTGCAAAGGGCCGTCTTGCATGCGGACGGAGTCTCAACTCGCAAGGGCTCATTTGGGACTGTCATGTGTGTCCATCCACACAACAGCGTACTGGGCATGCTCACACACTTAGCATTTGCAAAGGGCCGTCTTGCATGCAGACGGAGTCTAGACACGGAAGGGCAAAGTAAGGCATAACTGTCCCCACGCACAGAGCGGTCACACACATGCAGTGACCAGCACATGCTCAGCTGCCATCACAGCTGTCACAGGTGCAGATCCCAGATGTACACACTGCAGTCTACACTGTAGCCGCCGAGACATCACCATGTCATTGCTGCAGGAGTACACAGCCATACATTACCACAACACTGTGTGACACATGACCAGTGGACTGTACAGAGGTCTACAGCAACTGTGCAGGGTACACATGTACTGAGAGGGTTCCAACAGGTGTTATGCATTGCAAGTATACCACTATACATGACCAGGACAGCTCAAGGCATACCAGGGGCCCCGGGTGGTACACAGCTGTGACACATATGTACATAGCTAAGCCTTTGTTGTCCTCCGTGCAGAACAGTGGCATAAGCAATCATACGCATGCAAATGGAAGGTGGGTCCATGTCTGTTGAATGCTCACAGTACAGGAGATAGCAATGTCGGAGGACACATTCCCCTGTAGTAGTCACCCATGACACCCGTGATATCATACCACAGTCCATGTGTCATGTATGTCAACACACATGTTCACCAATAGCAATGCATATAAGCATGGCTACAGGAGACACATGTAGGACCAACAAACATATACAATCTGTACTGTGCATGCAGCAACCATGCATGTGCAGTGGCCGATGTCTGTACCACAGCTGTGCCCGACTACAACATGCAGTCACAATGCAGCCCCATCATTGACACCTGTATATGGTGACATACAGACAGCACAGTTGGTTGCACATCCAGTATGGAGGGATCTGTGTACATAATGTGGTGATCCATCTGTGTAGATGTATGTGTGCCAGGGATGGCTCACAGGTGT
>NC_056726.1:747653369-747783369 GCF_019279795.1 Protopterus annectens
CTGTTTTTCCATAGACATCTACAATGCACAGCTGTTCAACATCCTACCATGGATCACCTGTGTTGCACATGTGATAGACATGGGACAGTGGCTAGTCGGACGTCATTCGCAGGTAAGGTTATCGGCTATAGCATGTACGGGCTGGGTTTCCTAGCTGTATCCGACACCCATTACGCCACCACAAGGGGCATCAGTGACACATTACTGATTCAGATAGATGATACTACATCTACCATACGGCCATCACACCATGTATGGCAGGGGTGATATGTGCAGCTATGTGGACAGGGCTGCATGGTATGGTGGGAGTATGTCACAGGTATGGAACAGGGATCTGTCCAGCATGTGGCCATCCTAGTCATAGGATGGTGATTGTCCATGACGTATGTCTTTCAGATCAGGCTATGGACATGTAGCATGTCTAACAGCATAGTGTTGCATATGTCTGTATGCAAGGTGGATAGCATGCTGCATACTGTAGGTGAGTATTGTGGAGGTTGGTATTGGCCATCTATGCATGGGCTCTACCCCTGGAGGGTGATGTGTATTCCAATATTGGTCACACGGGTGCTGTGTATGCCTGTCCAATGATCTCCGTGCACATGGATACCACCTTGTCATGTCATGGGTACCGCGGATGACTACCTAAAGGGCCAGGGAGATGTCTCCAGCTCAGGGAGGTGTACTACACTACACCATCCCTAACACAGTGTCCATACTGTTGATCACAGCCTAGGTGTTTCCTAATGGGCACGGGGGTATTCCCCTACTGGTGTCATTGCTGATATCATCCACCAGAATGTTCACATATGTCACACACATCACACACACAGCCCATTCTGTATGTTGTTCACAACACTGTGACAACAATTGCCCATAGGTCATGGCCATTCACATCATCACATACACACATGGCTGACATTTGTCTGTGTGGTATGGGCTACAATGCGGGTGGGGTACAACACATTAACCCTGGTTTACTGTAGCTGACACTGTGTGATATGCACATGTCACTGTAGCACCTTTGGTAGTTGTGAGTCTGTCAACAGGCCACTAGTAGAATACTCCTGTGACATACACAGGCATCTGTAGCCGAACATCCGTACTGTCTTGTACATCTGTGCTGCTAACATTTACATTGATAATGGTTCATGAACCTGCAGACCATACCCGGCAGTATTCTGATGCGGTGCCACCAATCATGACTGTTGTCAATACATGTGGGTTGATAGTATACAACACCCTATCTGTAATGTGTGGGCATGGTCAGCACTTCTTCAGAGCTTCTTGGCACTTTATGAGCTACTGCTTAGTTTAGCACCCATTTCACACCAGTCCTCACAGGTACACTGTCTGTCCATACATTTCCAGCTTGATAACTGTACAACAGCTGTCGTACACACATCACTCACATACCTCGTGAGACATGGTGGTTTCTACGGCTTGTCCACCTGCCACGTACCACTTATATACAGGCATGTCCAACTGGCATGTACCAGTGCTATTGACTGTCACTATGATGAATATGTTGTACATGTGGCAATAGAGCTATACTCATGTCCACAGTCAATGTACACCTCCCAACATACAACAGTACAGCCTGTGGGGGATGCACATATGCAGCCCTGCTGGGGGTTATACTGTCACCAACCCTGACTGCACCTGACAGTCATGTGGGGTTGTGCAACATTGGCAATGCACCCCACACATCACATGGTCCCACATGATCCCCACCACAGGCCACACATACAGAGACACCTTGTACAGTTCCCCTCCATACTCTGTGTGGGCACCGACAACAGCCCACATCGCCAAACACAACCACACCAACCTGTAGCCCACAGAAACGTGTGCCCATCACATACAGCCAATAGGGTGTCAGAATATACTCAACACACCTGTCTTAGGTGAATGTCGGCAGTCGCACTGCTGTTCCACTCGGCAGGCTACGCAAGGTGATAGTCACTCACATTCTGCTGTCCAGTAACTGGTTCTGCAACATAACCTATGCACACATGCCACAAGTCAGCAGGTATGGTGTGACTCCCCTTCCATGTTTGTGTGACAGACGTTGTCACTCAGGGCACAGACTACGTGTGCAGGGACATGCAATAGCCCACCAGTGTTGTCGCCCTGCTGGTGTGGTTCACACCCTGGGAAGCATTTTGCATTCATCCAGACCTGTTACCACTGTACTACGAATGACTGTGTCACTCCCAACAGTTGTCCCTGCATCTGCTGTCATTCCACAGGCATCTAGTATATGTCCACTTTGACAGACCTGGCCAAACAACATGATGCTGTGGCACAGTTGACCTGCACCTGTCAGCCCTGGGAGTACGGATCACATGTTGGTCTCTTGCTGCTGTTATACTGCCTGTCTTGCACAGTGCCCAATAACAGTCACCACCAGAATGGGAACAGGCTAGCGAAGCATGTGGTCATGTCACACAATGCTTGACATCATCCTCTGTGACACATGCAGGCAAGGCACACCTGATACTGCACCACTGCAATATCTCTGCAGTGACTGGGACCTACCTCTTGGCTCTGCAGAGCACACCTTCAATGACTGAGTATAGACAGACCGTACCTCTCAGGCACGTACCTGGACTGACACACCCACAGCTGAGGTGTCCCCATATTCCACTATGTTGTACACACATCCCGGTTGGTTACTTCGCACAATGCATCACAGGTGCTCCATGTGCATATGACTGTGTCCAGAACTACTGCTGCTACTAATGTGAGACTGACAGTAACCCACACCTAACTGTGATAACCGCACATGTACTGGCACATTAGGTGCACACTGTGCGTGAGACATAACCTCCGCTCAGCTGGTTCGACCCATACACCAACTCCAAGACCAACAGTATCCTTGACATGGACACTACCAACATGTGACTGCTGTTCGACACCTGCGGTTGTCCTCTCATTGGTGGAATCCGAACATCTGCTACCCACCCTTGTTAGCCACATACTGGCACCACACACTTCACGGCATACACAGTAGATGAGTACTACAACACCAACTACAGATGTCGTATGACAGTGGTAGTTGTTGTCGTGACACACGTGCAGGTGGACAATGCACATGCAAACGCTGAGACATACCCCAGTGCACTTCAATAGCATGTACACGGCAATGTGGTTCATGCTATTCCACACAGAGCCATGCAGGTACACACCAGAAAACATATGACACTCTGGGGGTGCAGTCCCACAGACATACTTTACAACAACAGGTGGGGGCTGGTACACAGTGGTGTACATTCCCATGGGCGGGGTGACTCACTGGTCAGCCTCGGTAGGGCCACAGGATCCCATATCACATACGCCATAACTAGCTACATACACATTACTGTGATACATTCTGAGATGTACCACAGGGCATTTTGGTGTTATGTCAGTAGTCGTATGCAATACCCACATCTGCTCACACATACAACTGTCACTCTGGAACATGACAGTAACAGGTGATGTTGGCAACATCCTGTCTGATGGCTTCATTGCTAACATTACACCCGCTCACTCCCTGCAGGGCCACATTCCTTGCAGGTACATTGTGGTGTACCTGCAGTTACACCTACACGGTACTGACCTGCACTCTATATGTCCTAGGACACAGGCCCCTTGTCACCCTGCAATATCCCAGGCTGTGATGTCCACAGAACTCTGAACAGCATTTCTCCCCACTGGGACACCATATTCAGTAATAGCCTTGTACCAGACATTGTGGCCCCTGACTGGCACACAGCGACTGTAACACTCCTCACAGGTGGTGCCACACTGCACGACTGGGACTATTGCCCTACACACCTCACTGGTCTGTTATGCATGGCTATAGGGCACATAATCATGGACATCATTCGTCGATTCTCTGTTGTGCCCCAGTCCTTTGATGCCAGCTGGGTTGGTCTTGTTGGGGCCACAGCATGCCTCCTACACCTGTTGAACACCTTTCCTACAGTTGCCAGAGTTGTTGATGATGACATGGGTGTCCACACAGCCTGCATTATCCTCTCGCTGCCATTCAGCACCATTCTCCATTCTGGTATTGACTACATACACATCCACCTGCACATCACAACATATGCCTCCGGATGTTATTCAATGTGGCTAATGGATGGGACACACACACACTGAGGGTGGCATACCAAATCATATACTGCAATCCAGTTACACTTGGCTTACCACAGTCCTCAGTCATGGGGCTCTCATGTTTAGTATATGCTTCCCTGAGGTACAGGCTACCACTGAGGGGACTTCCCTGCCTAGCTTTACAGATCACTGCATACCCAGCACCATTGTTGCTCCACCAGCTGATACAGACCCCATCCATATGGGTGTCACTGTGACAGATACCGATATGAACATCATGGCCTCTACCTGCATGACACTTGGTGTGTACATCACCTTTGCAGTACACCATCCTCCCACTGGTTATCACATAGGTGTTATTCCCCTACATACATGTTGCATTGTACATGTGTGTGAGACACATGTATTTCACACACACTCCTGTGATTACCACATTGCCACTGTGGCATGGATATTCTTCTACATGTTCACACATGTCTGTCCTGGGTGTGTAGCTGGTACATAGGCACCCATTGTACCTCTGAACACCAGACGTATACACACATCCATGGGTGCAACACCCCGCATAGGGTGTACCTTACACAACAGCTTTACATACCCCAACATTAAAATGCCATGATGTTTATTGAGCTACACCTGGTGACGTATGCGGCTTATGCACAGACACCACATCTGTACACATTTGCAGACTACATACTCAGGGGTGACGTCTGCTACAAAGACAGGGCCCATGTCTGGAAATATGTTTATGGATATACTCCGCATACACAACATACACAATAGCCACTATGACCATGATGCTCATGGATATGTGCACACACGCTACTGTGTGTGGCATGTGCTTGGGGGTTGCATTCCCAGACTGGACACTCACCATGCTTTGGGACATGTTTCCTATGTACATCATGCATGGACAGTCAGTAGCAGTGTTCATGTGATACCTCGCTTGCTGGATGGTGGACACATGTATGCCAGGGATCACTGCAGTGGCTGTACTGTGCAGTGATGCAGGTTACACATGGCTCTTCTGTTCACAGGACACTACCCTGGAGAGGTGCCACTGGTGTGCACACTGTAGTTGTTGTTACACATTGACTTGCCAGACTGCATGGTACACCACTATGAACCTGTGCAGCTATTACATGTCCTTTGTGCATGGTTAGTGGTATAGCCCTTCCAGTTAAATTGGCTGTCATGCTATTACAATGTCCCGTGACTATGGGCCATATGTCTACTGTTATTGTCCACGCCAATCATGTTCATGTTTGTCTGTCACATCTCTTCCACTATTCTAGTATGGGAGTAATGTTTGCGTCCTTTGCAAATGCACAGAGTGGAGTACATAGTTATTTCATCATAACTGTTTATACATATCTTAATTACATAGTACTCACATCACTATATGATAGCTTTGTTATGCATCATATGCCTGTTCTCCTGTGTAACAAATCTGATGTATCAATCTACTGTACTATACATTACACATGCTTTACATGGTATCCCATAATTCAACCATTACTTGCACAGAGGGTCCACCTTAGACATGTCATTGACGTTATATGCCCATACACATGCGTACTGTTACAGTATATTTACATATACTATCCCCTGCTATGGCATGTACTTATTGGACATACCCTGCCACTGACGGCGGGTCGTATGACATTGTTCTATTTAACGCTGTCATGTTGCATCCCTTGTGGTGTCTGTGCTGTTTACCGTGTGGCTCACTGCTGGACGCACATCTTCTACAAGCATTGGTACGATCAGCGAGACATCACTACATAAATACCATTCCCCACTTTATGCATGGTGGACACTGTTAATTACTGCAAACCAGGCTATGCATACACTGACATTACGTAATTCAGAACATACTATACATACAGTTAGTGTTATACATACCTTGATATCGTTCTGGTGTTTCGTCTCTATCTCGCTCCTCTGTATCACTCTTTCAACTGTTATACGGTATGAGCATACAGTTTGCATATCTGGCAAGTCATCCTTATATACGTCTACACCTGCAACATGTGGTTTACTGCCACCAATTGGTGGTCCGGTGTGACTAATTACATGCACTTCAGCTGTGCAGCTACTCCATTCGCCAATTACGCGGCAGCAGTGGGGTATAATTGAATTCTCCACCTGGGCATTGGACATTTGCTGTGCCTTCGGGGAGACGGCCTGTATTGTGTTTTGTTGTGTGTAATTGCAACTGCTTTGTGTAGAGCCAAGTCTATTTTGGGGTCATGTCCGCCGTGGATTGTGTGTGATTCTACCTGTGACTGTACCTGTCATCCCACCCGTCTGATAAAGGACTATTGCAAACACCTGTAACATCGCCATTTGTTCCGTTATACGACGGATACAATTTTGCATGGCGCCTTTAAATGTCTCTTACAAGGTATGTCAACAGTTCAGCAGATGTAATTGACTAGATGTTTGGGCTGTGGTTATGGTCTGTATTGCTATTGTTTACAGTGTGGGGGATGCAGGCAGGTGTACGTAGCATATACGGTTTTGTGGGGCTTGCATTTCTACGTAGTCCATATATATGTGTGTGGGCCCCTTCCCTAATTACTGTGCTATCACTTAATAGACTTCTATTATAGGAATTTACTGTGGGCTGTTGTTAATTGGTTTCAATATGGTATGCAGGTGCGGTTGATACTTCCATACTTCCAGACGTACGGCGATATGTGCAGAGATATTTGTAAATGAACGCTATCCCGTGTATGTCTGCCCCAGATATTTGCTGTCATTGCAGTGGTGTTGGTGTCAGACCCTCTGTCACATGGCTTGCCACCTTTTCATATGGCCATAGTTGGACACTTGCGGGTCACACAGTGGTGTTTACAGGCTGACATATGGCCACGGTCAGTACACGGGGTAGCACATACTTTTATCCTCATTACAAACCTATTGTTCTTGGTCCTTCACTACATATCGGTTTGCATGTAACATTTCCGTTTCTTACATGCAGGCATGAGTATTTCCTGCAACTATTGCATATTATGTGGGACATACTAATGTCCTATATTTACAGACAGTTGCCCTTTCTAATGTTTCATGTCAGGACACACCTGCCCAGGGGGGTCCATCCCTCCCGATGTGGGACAGGTGTTTACCGCATGCCTACGGATAGCTATACCCGCACCTACCGTAGTCATATACCTCCGAGTTGCCACCTACAGACACACTATGCGGACACACACGACACACTTTAGTCACACAGGAACACACATGGCACCCTCATCACACACATACACAGGCTACATCACACACAACCACAGTTGCACACAGTACCTACATGGTCTGCACCACCGACAGCGGTGACTACATGTCCTTACTATCATCCTATTGCTCGCAGTTCTACTGTTCCAGTACTGTGTTCTTTCTGTCTTTCATCCTCTTGGTTACGTGTGTCGGTGTGTGACATGTTCCATAGGTGGCGGTATCCTGTTTATTTGTACCTCAAAGGTGTTTAGAATGTCATCGACCTATCTATATATTTGCAGATGCCAGTGACCCCTTGTATATCGACATATATCACACTATCGCCCTTTCTATCTGTATTATATATGTGTAGATATATATATCTATCTATCTATATCTGTATATATATATATATATATATATATATATATATATATATATATATATATGTGTATATATATATATATATATATATATATATATATATATATCTCAGACAGGGGTGGTGACAGGCACGCTATGCCTTTCATTGTGTGTTTGTCAGTGTATACTGTGTTCCCTAGACTCCGCATGTTTGTGTCTGTACCTGTCACATTACACACTTGCCTTAGGTTAAGATTACGTCCCATCCCACTTTGCGAAGGACAATCCCTCTTTGTGCAGTTGTGTCCTGAAAAATATTTGTGAACATAGCAAATGTCCTGTGACTTTGTGACAAACATATTCCCTATAGTTTATGTCATTGTTGCATGTCACCCTTATTCTGTATCTGACCCGCCTACATGTTACAGGACAAGGAACACGTACCTGCGACCATTGCTAAACTATAAGCTTTTTATCTATGCAAAACACTGTTGTTCTGGTTTTCATCCTGGTCAGGTGTGTGTCGTCCTGCTGACATCTGGCATATGTCCCACATTGGTCATTTGAACTGTGGCAACCTTACCATACGTACATCTTGCCTAGCAATAGTGTTGGGTGATTGTGTACATGACTGCCTGTTCCACTCCTGGCAGTGGTCGTTTTACCCTTCAGAGCAGGCGCTATTTGTTCAGGGGTGACTAATGCTGGTGTCACCAGTTCTGTACATCATTGACCATGATCTGTGCAGTGGTCGGTGACACTTAGCCCTGTTTTGCGCATATCCGTATAGTTGTATTTAAACATCGCTTACCAGCTGTGGGCAACGCTTATTCCCGCTAACGTGTGCTACACATATTCTGATGACCTGCATCCGGACTGCATTACCCATGCCGTAGGGATTATGTTACATCCCTTGTGGGATGTGGGACCGGGAACATGCATGACAGTCACTGCATGTACCACTTGGACATCTGGGGGTTGTACACGAATTATGTAAATTTGTATGTGCAGTACACTACAACAGTTACTCCACACTACACTCACATGAATGACTCTGTTAGTTTACAACTTGATGGGTCCAGTTAATGGTATGTCCATGTGATGTTTACTGGCTGTACTCCAGCACTGGGTATGTATATTACAATTAGGTACACCCGATAATTTGCTACACCTTCATACGACCGTGGATGCAGCATGCCGGTGTGACTAATGCCTGTCATGGGTACATCCCCTGCCTTGACACTACATCCACGATTACATTTTGTGGAGCCCCTCAGTAACGCTGCGGGTAATCCGTGATGACTGTGTGTAGGACAGTGCTTACACACATGTGCTCCCGCAATTGCCTCTGCTCCAGTATGTGACAGTTGCTTACTCGATGTTGTGGCGACAGGTGTCATTGTTTGCCCCGTTTGGTGTTTTGCCTCTGACATTCGGGCATGTACCTACTGATGTACCTGGGAACATATACACACAGCACCGACAGATGCTGATGGGCGCATCTACTGTTCAGTTGTTGACAGTTCCGTGTTCCCATGGCTTTTGCGTGTACAATGTTTGAGGGCTGCCTATGTAGGATTCCACAGTGGGCCACCTATACATCACAATTTACAGGTAGTCGTGTTTGAGTGCCATCCATGTTACTGTGTGCAGGTGGGGAGGGGTGTCAGTCCGTGGGAGCCTACACTGTCAAGGTATGTGCTATACGTTCCCTCTTTGCCAAGGCATATTGGGCATGCCTCTGTCTGCCTACTGGGGCTGGCACAGTGTGTCCGTGGTCTGGATCCCTCTGTGCCTGTGTTGGCCATGGCACTTGTGGTGGGCTGTGAGGCCCTCCCCCATTATGACCCTGCTGCAGCTGTTTCCGCAGGATCATATTATGTAGCATGACACATACTATGAAGATGTGGGCACACGTGCCTGGAGAGTACTGCAAGTCTCCACCAGATGTGTCCAAGCACCGGAACCGTGATTTCAGCATCCCAAACACACGCTCTATGATGATTCTGGTTTGTGCGTGTGCCTCATTATGGCGTTCTTGCATTGGTGTGTGTGCATTTCTGATGGGGGTCATCATCCACGGCTCCAGTACATAGCCAGCATCCTCCACAAGGTGACCTTGTGGGATGTCCCCCCTGACAAATACCTGATACATCTGTGAGGCATGCCAGATATGGGAGTCGTGGTAGCTTCCAGGGCTGCCAGCACACACATCCATGATAATACCCTGGGCATTGCACATGACCTGGCAGTTGATGGAGTGGAATCCCTTGTGGTTTATGTAGCACCTACCATACTCACTGGGTGGTGACTTAATTTGTATGTGCGTGCAGTCTATCGCACCCAGTACCTCCGGGTAGTTTGCCACATGGTGGAAGTAACGCATATTACTGGCCAACTCCTCCTGAGTTCGGGGGAAGTGTATATGCTCATTGGCATGTGATAACATGGCATCCAGGAGCTGGTGTAGTACCCTGGATGCTGATGCCTGTGAGATCCCCATTATATCTCCAGTTGGCCTTTGAAAGGTACCTGTGGCTAGTATTCGCAAGCTTACACATACCTTCATGTCCACTGGGATGGGTTCCCCTCTGTTGTTTCTTGTTCTCAGGCATGGCTGGCACAGCTCTACTTGCTGTAAGATGTCCCTGTCCACCCTGTGATGCTCTACTATCTCTAGATCATGTAGCCCCTGGTAGGTTGCCCTTGGTCTGAACACTCTTCTCCTCCTCCGAGGCCTACGGTGGTTGTCGGCATCATCCTCAACAACACCGTCAGTCTGTAACACATGCTGATGAATCACAGCTATGGCAGCTCCCAACATGTACATTTTAAAAGTTCCCCGTCTGTTTACACTTATGGTGCGGTGTTTGGGAATACACAGGTGTGTGTTGGGTGCTTTCACACTTTATACTGTTCTGCTGTGAACACTGATGATGTCATAGGGTGTGTATGTATGATCGTGGCTACAGGGTATCTTCTGTGTTTTATTTACGAAACCGCTATTGTGCTGCATTTGGTGTTGCATTACATTTGGATGCCATGCTTACCTTCTGCCCTTCGGTTTACATTTATGCATGTTATACCTACCATTTGCTGGCATGCATCCAGCTGCCTGCTTTCATTTGTACTTTCCTAGACCTGGCTTGTCTTGCATAATGTGTGCTATTGCCGATCTACTGTGGGTTTGCTTTGCTCTGCTATGACAGTTCTCCTGTCTTTGCATTCCAGGTCTTCCACACCTTTCTTTGCAATCCTATGCCTCTCCTATCCTGTTTTGCAGGTTTCTGCATGCAGGCTTGTCTACTGCCGTCGATTGGCCGCCGTGTGTTGATTGGTGTTAATTGCTCATTACTACGCCAATTACCCTGCTTCGGCATTTCCTTCTTTTCTTCCCATGACCTTCCTGTTTGTACTATTGTTCGCGGCTCGTGCATCTGCTTACCGGGTTTCGGGCATGAGTTCATCCTCGTACACATGCGCTTTCAGGCACCATGTGTGCTCTCAGCTAAATGGTGCTATACCCTCCTCCCCACCCCTGTCCTTCAGCTTTGCTTAGCAATGGCCAGGCCAGATTTGCATTGCTCCAATGTGCTTACTGATACGGTGGCACACCTCTCTGCTGATGTCATGTATCATCTTTGATACACTCCTCGGTGTTATAGCGCTGCGCCGTCAGGTACATCCTTAATCTGGCGGGGCGTTTGTGATTCAGTATTACCTGCCTCATTTGCATGGCATTGACTACTAATTCATAGTTACAGCGCCAAACACTGTCGCGGGCCCCTGGCAACCCTTGCGCCTTGCTTGTGGTGTGCCATGCCTACCATTGCATATTATGGTGCAATCCTGATTTGTCTTTCATTAAGATTTTCTGCCATTTTTATATATTTCCTTTGTATTCCTGTTTGCACACACATGCCCTGCGGTTGTACTGTGCGTTACTGTGGACATGACATTAAATGTTGTTTTTTAGGTGTTGTGCATCTTTTCTTGTGCCATTGGCTGTGTATTTCTCCATTGGCATATGTTAACTTTGTAATACATGTGTGTGGTCCGCTTCCATAACTCCGATGTTCTGTTTGGGAAAATGTAAACCGTGTTTTTTGGTTTACATTTCCATGGGCTTGCGCTACGCCTGCACCACTTCGTGAATCACTGTATGCCTTCATTAGCATGGTGCGACACTGTGCATGGGGTGATTTGCATACCTATGCCGAGGGCTGCGTAGCTCTGGCATACGCCAGTAGTGCACGTGGGATTGGTTCGTACCTGAATCGCTCGGCGGACATATTTAGCATTATGCCGCCTATGCTACGCCTGCACCTGGTGCAAGCTTCATGAATCCGGGGGCTTGTGTTTATACATATTTCAAAAACAAAGAAAAAAATCAACATTCTATTTAATTCTATAGAAATGTAAACATATAATTGTGATTGGTTAAAACCTGAATATCTCATAGAATATATATTAGAATATAGGTTATTTGAATATTCAGTGGTTATGTTGTTTCCAGCTTCTGTATAATTGAATGGAGTGTTTGCAGCCAGGAAATTCAGTAGAAAAATTTGAATGAGAGAACTTTGAAAGACTGGTGTGATATAAGATTTATTAATGCATATATGAGGACATAGTAATAAAATTCTGTTAATAGTGGCAGCATCGTAGTTGTAAGGTATGACCATGGCACATGTTTTGTGTACATTTGATCGCATTACTTTTTCTAATTTTCCAGGAATACCATCCGGTTGCAATATTGGCGCAAATCTATCCTGCCTCCCTTTTACTACTTCTTTCTAAATTCTTTTAAACAAAGCAAATGGGTAATCCGTCTCCTTAAACATTTCTGTCAAACTAGCTATTTCTTTAAAAATATTTCATCCATGGAAATTAACCTATAAAGCCAAACTATTTACTGTTTCACAAAACTTGTCTTTTGAGATAAGGGATGACAGCTAGGAAATTAAGTAGGGAGAATCACTTAGGCAAAGTAGTGCATAGTTAGTAATACTTCAGTGGTGAGAGATGCAGCTAGGAATTTAACTACTTATAGAGAAGTAGTGTTGTTAGAAGGGATATGTTAAGAGAGTTAGTATGTACAACCAAATTGTATAAGTAGTGATAAGTTAATAATTAACCTGGAGTGTCACATGTACAAAGCCAGGATTTAAATAAGTGTCTTTTGAGAAATATTTTGAAATTATTAAGAATGCTTATGGATCTAATACTATGTGGAAGCGTATTCCAATTTTTGGCAACACAGTTAGAGTAAAGAAAGTTGCCTGCTGTATTGGATACTATGGTTACTTGGAGTAAGTATTTGTTAGATGATCAAAGATTATGAATGTTAGAATAGGGTTATAGAAGATTTTTTTAGGGAAGGTACATTGTCAGGATTGTGCATCATTTTGTGAGCCATTATTAATTGGTTATAGTTCATAACATGAGGTAGTTCCAACCAAGAAAGATTTCTGAGTCATTAACAGTGATGGGTTGAATGTGTGGAATCTGTGGTAAATTTGGCAATTTTATTGGCACATGATTCTAATTTACTTAGTTCTGACTTTTTGAGGTTGGCAAGTACGGGGGATGCATATACCAGTGAGGAGAGAAGGTGGGTTCTAGCTATGGCTATTCTTGCATTGTCTGTTTATTTATTTATTTTATTTTATTTAGTTTTTGTTAACTAGGAAAGTCCGACTGGACGTTGTCCATTTTCAGCAGAGGCCCGAGAGAAAAGCTCTGTTACATAACAAAAAAGGACATTGTAACATTTTTATATGACAAGTAATGCATCACAGCAGTAAAAATTTAAAATATTATACAAAGTGAAGGAAGACATCCAGTATTCACTATTCTCCCATATAGTGAGAGATGAGAGACAGAAAGAGAGTCATACAAATTAATCTTCTACATTTCATATCAAGTGAGATAGAGAAGTTCCACAAGACAGATAGGACATCACAGCAGTATATACATTAAAAATGGTATTTGACTACCATGCAGATAGTATACAAAGTGAGGTACATGCTTTTGTTCTACTTGACTAGTCTAGTGAGAGATGGAAAGCCATACTGACTATTCAGTTTATGTCTATTTACATATGTACATTCTGTTTGTAAAGCAGAAACAGGTAGAGAGTATGTTGTGTATAACTCTGCATTTCGGAGTCATGCATTTGAGGAAGTCTTGCTAACTGGGCAAAAAAGCAATAGTGGTAGGGATAGTATAGAGTGATTAGAGTTTTGGACTATGTGACAAATGGACAAAGCCAGGAGTGTACGAGATGGGCCTTATGGGAGTTTTTGAACTGGTTGGAGTTAGCTGCAGCAGTTATGGGTGAGGGGAGATTATTCCAAATTTTAGCTATAGTGTGTGAGAATAAGGCTTTGCCGGCTGTGTTGTTAGTGGTGGTAACAGTGAGAAGTGGTTTATTGGCGGAGCAGAGTGGGTGATTGGGGGTGTAGTTGATCAGCAGTTGCTTCAGTGTGGGAGTTTTGTCAGGTTGTTTTAGGGTGTTGTAGGCTATGACAAGTTGGTGATAGAGTAGTAGGTGTGGGAGTTCAAGCTACTGGAGTTCCCTAGGTGGTAGGCAATGTTTGGTTCTGAAAGGGGAGTTTGTAGCGAACTTGGCAATTTTGTTATAGCAAGACTCAAGTTTGACCAGTTCGGATGTCCTGATATGAGTGAGAATTGGGGCTGCATAGAGTAGTGTAGATAGAAGGTGGGTTTGAGCTTGGGTGATTTTAGTATGGGCTGTTAGAAAGTTTCTTTGTCTATATAGGGAGCCCTTTTTTGTGCACCTTTTTTATAGTTTGTGAAATGTGGATGTCAAAGTGGAGGTTATTGTCAATTTCCATGCCAAGGAGCTTGGTGTGGACAGAGGGAGAGATTACAGTAACATTATTGGAAAAGACAGAGAAAGGTATTGGTGAGGTTTTAGATTTGTTTGGGAAGAATAGAAGTAGTTTTGTTTTGTTAGGATTTAAGATGAGTTGAATATTAGAGATCCAGTTTTCTACTGAGGTAAGAGATTCCTGGGTGAGCTGTTGAAGGATTGGGAGTGATGAGGCTGAGCAGATTAGGGTGGCATCATCTGCGTACTGGATTAGGTTGGCCTGCAGGGAAGAGGTGTATAGGTTGTTGGTAAAGATAGAAAAGAGTAGTGGGCCCAATATAGAGCCTTGGGAAACACCAATTGTGGATGGGAGTAGGGGTGATAAAACTCCTTGCCACTGGACAGCTTGTTGGCGCTCAGAAAGGTAATTTGTGAACCAATTAATGGTGTTAGGGGTGAAGGCTAGAGAGGTTAGAGTGTCTATTAGAATGGTGTGGGAAACCATGTTGAATGCCTTAGAGAGGTCATGGAATATAGCAGATACAAATCTATTGTTGTTCCTATGCTGGTTCACTACGTGTTTGAAGGAGAGAAGGGCTGTGGTTGTGCTATGGTGTGAGCGGAAACCGTGTTGTGCAGGGGAGAGGAAGATTGTTTGATGTTAGGAAATGCATAACTTTGGAGTGTATGCATTTTTCTAATATCTTTGATAGGGGAGATAGGATGACTATGGGGCAGTAGTTGGAGAAATCATAAGAGGTTCTGCCCTTATGAAGCGGAATAATGTAAGATATTTTCCAAAGACGCGGGATGTATGATTCTTGTATAGATCGGTTAATAAGGATTGAGACAGGGTAGCATATTGAGTTTGCAGCCATTTTTAGGAAATGTGCTGGCAAGCCATCTGCTGCAAGAGTAGTGGGTTTCAGTTTTAGGAGGTATTTCTTTATTTTAGAGGTTTGGACCATGGAGAAAGTGAGGGTAGAAGAGTGTTTGGGGGCTGTTGGCATGTGAGTATAGTTATTTTTGGATAGTTGAGTAGATAGAGAGATGATAGCTTCAGTAAAGTGTTGGTTGAATTTGGAGGCTATCTCACTATCTGAATTTCTGGAGGTTGAGGTGGGAGTAGGTGTGCTGGTTTTTCCTGGTTTTAGCAGGGAGTTAATTGCATGCCAGAATTTTTGAGAGTTATTAGCATGTTTATTTTGGATGTTTAGGTAGTATTTCTGCTTATCAATTTTGGTTTGTTGTTTGACCTGGTTCCTAAGACTTTGATAATTTTGTTTGGAAAGAATTGTGTTGTCTTTCTTCCAAATTTTCCAGGCATTGTCTCTGGATTTTAGTAGGGCACTAGTGGACTTGGTAAGCCATGGAGCTGAGTGAAGCTTAGTCCTAATTGTTCTTATGGGGGCTATTTGGACTAGGATCTTAGTGAATGTAGTATTAAAATAATCTACTGCTAGGTCCAAGTTGAGGGAGCAAAGTGGTTCCCAGTTGCAGTTTTGAAATAAGTTGTTAACTTCAGCAGAGTTTACTTTGTGAGTATTTCTGACTTGTCTAAGGATTGTAGGTTTGGGAATGTTAGTACATTTTCTTAGGAGGAATGTTGGTAGTTGGTCACTAAGGCTGTCTGGTAGGCAGACAGTTTGGTAGTTTTTTTCTGGGTAGTTCACTAGGGTCCAATCTAGTATAGATTATTTTTGAGATCTCTTATCAATTCTAGTAAGTTCTGAAATAAGTTGGGAGAACCCGTATAGGTTTATGTAGTTGGTGGGGTTTTTGGAGTTGCAGGCTAGCCAATCAGTATTCAGGTCTCCCAGAAGAATAGTTTCTTTTGGGAGGGTGTCTTTTATCCATTGCAGCATCTCCTCAATTATTGATGAGTTATTCCCTGGGGGTATATATGCACAGAGAATGTTGATGCTCTTTTTCTTGTTTATTTGTAGCAAGGAGCCTATGATTTCAGTGGTATTAAGTTTAGGAGGAGAAGTTGGTAGGGGTTGCATAAGAAGTGTACTTTTGTAGACAATTGCTACACCTCCCCCTTTTTTCCTGTTCTGTCAAGCCTCATGATATTATATCCTGGAGGCAGTATATCCTCATTTTGTTTGCTGGGTTTTAACCATGTCTCAGTTATGGTTAGAATGTCAGGGGAGTAGTGTGTTAGGAATGCATGAAACTGAGGCAGTTTATTTAATATACTGCAAGCATTTAGGTTTATGATGAGTAGGTCAGTATTTTGCATGCATATGGGTTTAAGGTTGTTTGGGCCAGGATTTGGGTGAATATCTCCGGATATAAGGGGATATTTTTTAATAATACATAATGTCTGATTGCATGTAATATATCTATGTGTAGTTCACATGATGTTTTTCTACTGTTAGGTGGTGGAAGGTAATTGTTGTGTAAATATTCTGTTTTGTTATGATTAAATAGAGAAGGAGATATAGGGAAATTTGTTTGAGTTTTTGTGGGTGTGGAAGTATGTATAGTATGATAGTTATTGTGTGGTAGGGGTAAGTATGAGTGTGGGGATGTGGTGTATGTTAGGATTGTAAGGGTTAGTAGGAGGGATGAAGAAAGTAGAGCATGTTTTGTGTCATATTGGATTTGACTAGATTTTTGTTTATTGGGTTGGAGGTAAATAGGGGCGGGATTTTGGATGGTCACAGATGATTGGTTGTATGTGGTGGTCAGGTGAGTTGGGGTTAGAATAAATGTAGAGGTAGTGGGGTGTGTGGGAAATGGGGGTAGGGTAGGGGAGCGGAGTGAGCTGAGCGGAGCGAGGTGAACGGAGCGAGGCCCCACACAGATGCAGCCAGATATTTTCCAAAGGTAAGGTATGCTAGGTTGCAGAGTTGGCTGATATCCTGCACCTTGGCTTTATTTATATTTCCTTTATGCAGTACCCTATGCCTTAGCTACTGGAGATTATGTGACAAATTTCAAGTCAGTGCTGCGGACCCCTGAGTGGTATTATTCAGGGTTAAAATCTACAGATTGAACACTATAAATGGTTGAAGAGTTATTAACCTTGTTCCTTGCAGTTAGCACACTACACAAAGTTGTGTGGTTTGGGTCATTTGCAGGTAGTAAATTGCTTGCATGGGATGCAGATCCAAGGTTGGGGAGGCAGGCTGGTTAGGGCAGACAAGATAAGTTTACATTCCCTAGAAAGGAGAAGGAGATGAGAGAAAGATTAGGGTAAGGAAAAACAGAAAGTAGGTTTAGGTTACTTCAACAATTTCTATAACTATTAAACATTATACCCAGTTCTCAATACATTGTAAGTCAGTTTCCAATTACATGTCATAGCAACATGAAACATCATGTCTGCTTAAAATATTTAAAATATTAAAGGTGGGTGGAGTAAGATCAGCACCTTGTAGTGGAACAATCTAAATAATGATTAATAGACTTAGTGCTCTACAAAAAGTAGATGAGCATATACAAATAGATTTAGGTAAAACACACCGTCTCCATTTACAGTAGGACTATGCAAAAGGTTCTAATTTCGGCAGGCCCTTTCCATGCAGCTGATCCAATTCATTTAGAGCAAAGCGTGTGTTTTGAATCCTTTGCGAGCACCAACAAAGCATTATGTCAGTGGATACACCTTGACAGTGGCTCAAACATGTACAAAATGTCTAGCCTTTTAACCCTAATGATGGAGTTTCTTATACAATTCTCTAGCTATTAGACTGTTAAGATTTTTTTGTTTCTATACATTGTTCCCATTTTCTTGTGAACCTTTTTGATTGTATTAGAAATGTGTATGTCAAATTTTAGTCTGTTGTCAATTATGATGTCTAATAGTTTAGTTTGGGAATCTAGGAAAATCCTAGTGTTATTCTAGCAGTGATATAAAAGTTAGCTGGGAGGTTAGTAGGTTTAGATGGAAGAAAGATCATAAGTTTAGTTTTATGTTGGGTAAGGGTGGGAGGGTGGCCTAATGGTTAAGGTGTTTGCCTTACAAACACAAGGTGCAGGATTTGAGTCTCACAAGGGATAATTGGCTAAGCTTAAAATGGCTCTCAAGGGCAGTCAGCTTAGTATGAACCTATGAAGTTGTGAGTTTGTTAAAAGTCTAAAAAATACCAGGAATCATGTAATATGTGCGGATTATTAAATAAAGTAGGTTTAAAATGAAAATCAATGAATGCCACCAAAGCCTCTGTTTTCGACCCTTTTGCAGCTACAATGGATTGCAAAGGTGGATCCTAATTATTCTTGTGTATTTTGGGAATTCCAAATATAGAAGCTGCCTATGGCTTCTCCACCTCCAAGTAATGAAATTCATGCTTAGTTATAACACCTTGACATGAAGCATCAAATCAAAAGCAATCAATCCTGGAAAAAGATACAATTTCATTTTTGATACCCTTTCATAAGTACTACCATCATTTAAAATAGGAAACATTTTACAGAATAGCCAAAATAATTCATAATCACTGCCCCCACCCTTTTTGTGCTTCATTACTCTGATTTCTTTATTCAAAAATAACTCGTGTAAAGCTGCCATTTTTTCAACAGTCAAGTTGTATGCATAACCCTTACAGTTTTTCTCATTTTTGTGTTGTTCTGTGGTATTTCTGGGTGATCTGGATAATGTTTCAGCAAGATAAACAAGTTTGCCTTTCTTGTAGAAAAGATTGAAATTGTACTTTTGCAATCTCAGCATCATACATGGCAATCTGGTTGGTGCTGAATGCATTGGCTTTCTCAAGATAGTGACTAATGGTTGGTGGTCTGTTTCGATCTGGCTAGGTCTACCATAAATATAATCATGGAACGTTGAACATGTTAACACAATTGCCAAAAGCTCTTTTTCAATCTGGGCAACCTGCATCTCAGTTTGGGTAAAAGTTCTCAATGCATAGGCAACAGGGTGATCCTCTTCTAGAATGACTGCACCAAGACCAAATTTCAAAGCATCACAGGAAAGTGTAACTGGTTTGTGAACATCATAGTATCTGAGAGCTGGTGGACTAGCAATTCTGTGTTTCACAACATCAAATGTTCTTTGGTGTTGCTGTAACCAGACAAGGATACATCTTTACATGTCAGCTCTCTGAGGGGTGCTGATAGCTGGCTGAAGTCTATATGGAATGTGCCTAGGTAATTGACCATGCCAAGAAAATATTGTAGGGCTTGAACATTGTCTGGAGCGGGCATCTTGTGAATGGCTGTTTGCTTTGAAGGGTCTGGCCATAAGCCTGTACTTGTAAATAAATGACCAACATAAGTAACTTCTTGTAGCCTGAATTTGATTTTCTGTGGGCTGAGATTGACTTGATGTACTCTTTCTAGAAATTTTCTGATGTTTCTGTCATGCTCAGTTCACCATTACCTCCTACTAGTATGCCATCTACTATAATAACACAAGGATAGCCAGAAAAAAATGAATCCACTGCACACTGAAAGACTTCACTTGCAGGATTTATTCCAAATGGCATTCTCAAAAATCTGTACCTGCCAAATGGAGTACCAAATGTAGTGAGCAATGAGGATTTTTTTGTCAAGCTGAATCTGCCAAAATGAACTCTTTGTATCCAAGACAGAAAAAATAGTGGCATTTGGCATCAAAGCTGCAACTTCTTCGACTGTACGCATTGATGGTGATTTTTTTTTTTTTTTAGCACTTTGTTCAAATCTTGTGGATCAATACATATTCTGATGTCATCTGAGCTTTTCTTATGAGCTGCCACCATGGAAGATACCCATTCGGTTGGAGTTTCAACTGGGCAAATCACACCTTGTCTCACCATTTTATCTAACTCAGCTTTGACTCTGTACTGCATGGCTACTGGAACTTTACATGCCGGCCTGATAACTAGACTGACCTCTGGGTCTAACTTCATGGAGTACACAACTAGAAATTCGCCTAGTTTGTCTTGGAACACAGCATAGGTAAAAAAAAAATGTGTTGGGCAAAATTAGAGTGGTGATCATTTAAGCTAACATGATGGACTTCCTTATTAAATTAAAGCTGTCCCATTTTCAAACTGCTCTGAGCCCTAATAATGACTGGATGTGCCTTTTGACTGCATAAAATAATAAGTTGTAGCTTTTTCTGCTCTGCTGGAAATAACATGAAAGCACTCGTGAGCCTTCGGTTTGAATTTCTTCACCTCCATAAGCAACAAGTTTTGCACACCTTTCCAAATCAAGCCTTTCACCTTTACACACTCTAGCAAATGTTTCCGCTGATATAACATTGCACTTTGAACCTGTGTCAGCTTTGAGCTCTGTGGATTTGCCATTTATCCAAACAGTACAAAATACTTCATTCTTTGCCCTTAAAACTACTGCATTGACCATTTCATGAAGCACTGACACACCATCAACATAAAGATTAGAGCTGCCCCAGTCTAACTGATCATCTCATTTCTTAAAATGTTCCCTTTTAATGAAAGAATGTGGGCCTTTTGATTTACAAAATCTTTTGAAATTATTCCATTAATTACACTTGTAGCATTGTTGACCAAAAGCTAAACATTTCTTCCTTTTAAGTACTTCCTCCTAAGTACTTACTAGATCCCACATACTGTTTTTCTCTTCAAATCACCCCACCCTTTTCCATTCTTTGTTCCTTATACTCCTTTTTTTCTCAGATACATCTTTACACATCCACTTACTATACCTGTCTTCAGCTTACCAAGGAACTCTAACTCATTCCTCTATTAATTGTTAATACTTTACTTGTTTCCCTTATCCTTACTTCCTATGAACACCTAACCTGTACCAATTCTCAACACCCACCAAGACAAACAACTCCTCTCTCTACGATAACCTCCCTACCCCACAACAATATAACCTCCTCACCTTCATACCTCCTACCACATTTTCACAGGCTTACACACATTAAATATTTTCAAACCAGAAAACCTTACCCTATTTTTTGTTATCTCACCAAATGTTTGCATAATCCTCTAGTGTATCTATTACTGCATGGTGATATACATCCTAACCCAGGACCAAGTAATACTACCCTAGTTTCCCAATCAGTCCTTCCTACTACATTTCATACTCCCACTACTACACCTAACTCACTCTCGACAGCCCACCTCAATATACAGAGTATAAACAATAAAATTACTCAACTGCATTCCCTGCTACACACACATTCTTTTGATATCCTATCTCCAACAGAAACTTGGCTCAAACCAGTAACTAAGGATAATGATATAATTCCTCCTGGCTACAACATCCTGAGACTAGACCGCCTGTTTAAGAAAGGTGGTGGGGTAGCAATATTGTATAAATCTAACTTACAAGTTACCTCACTAGATATACAACCTCCCTCACCCAGCAATGCTGAAATTTTGATCTCTAAGCTCCAGATAAATCCTAATAAAGCCTTGTACATCATTTGCTCCTACATCCCCCCAGGTAATAACATTAACACTCTTGAAAATACCCTTAGCTGGCTTTCTACATCCTTCCCTCAAGAAACCATACTGCTAGGTGATTTTAACATTGATTGGAATTGTTGTACTTCTCCTAAACCTACTACTCACATAAACCTTTATGGCTTCCACCAAACCATTACCTCCCCCACTAGAACCAATAAACCTAGCAACAAACAAAGCATCTTAGACTGGATATTAGTGAACAGTAATCCCCTTACCTATAAAACAAATGTACTTCCTGATGATATTAGCGATCACTCACTTACACTTATTACTAGACAAAAAACATTTATCTCCAACCCATTAACCTATAGAATAACTCGTAGCAAGAAAAATCTAGACCTAGTTAGCTACCAAGCTGAGCTCAAAGCCCGTAATTGGTCACCTCTAAAGTACCTGCCTCTTGATGAAGCCATCTCTTATTTTAATAAGACATTTTTGCAAATTCTAGACCACCATGCCCCCTCCCGTAGGATCAGAACTAGGAACAAACCTGCTCCCTGGCTCTCAAAAGATACCAGGCAGAAAATACTGCTGAGAAATAAAATCTGGGACAAATGGAAAACTACCAAAAACCCAACCAACCATCAAAACTTTAGGCAACTTAGAAATTTGACAAAAAAATTAATACTCCTTGACAAAAAAAAGCTATTACCTAAAATTCCAACAAACCCAAAATCAAAACCTTCAAAAATTCTGGTCAGGCATAAATAAACTACTCCATCCTGGACATGCTAAAACTCCCACCCCTTCTAATTTTACTCAGAACTCACCCAACCAAATTACTGACACTTTTAACAAATTATTTTCTGAAACAGTGCAATCGTTAGCAAAGTCCCTCTCACATTCTAACACTACTGAGCCACTTTCTCTTATCAATAAATCCCCCGTATTTCAGCTCCAGCCAGTTCCAACTTCTTTTATCATTTCCTTACTTCGTAAACTCAAACCTTGTACTCCTTTAGCAGCTGCCATTCCTGCTGAATATTTACAGATGGCAGCTGAAGCACTTGCCTATCCTATTTCTATTCTAATAAAAATAACCATTACTGAAGGTACTATCCCAGCCATCTGGAAAGTCTCTCATATTATCC
This sequence comes from Protopterus annectens, assembly GCF_019279795.1. NCBI lineage: Eukaryota > Metazoa > Chordata > Ceratodontiformes > Protopteridae > Protopterus > Protopterus annectens. Next base: position 747,676,400 of record NC_056726.1, read on the forward strand.
CACTGCATAAGGGAGGTAACTCAAAAGATCTATCAAATTTCCGTCCCATAGCCCTTCTCTCTCCTTTAGCAAATATTATGGAGAAATGTATCCATCAGCAATTACTTGATCATCTCCTCCAAAATTACCTACTAGCTGATTGCCAACATGGTTTCAGGCCTTTTCATAGCACCACAACTGCACTCTTAACCTTTACTGGCTGTATTAATAAGAATTGTAACAACAACCTACTTTCCTCAGCACTCTTCTTAGACCTCTCCAAAGCCTTTGACATGGTTAACCATCAGTTATTGTTAGATATACTGAAATCACTGTCACTTGATACTCAAGCACTCAAATGGTTCAAATCCTACCGTGAGAATAGAAAACAAGCAGTTCTCTGGGAAAGTAGCTTATCCTCTCAACTCCCCATCACCCTGGGAGTCCCATAAGGATCTATCTTGCGGCCTCTCCTTTTTCCCATTTTTATTAATGATCTGAGTGTTTCCCTTCCCCTAACCACCACCTTACAATATGCTGATGACTCTACACTAATCTGTGCCGCTGACTCCACTACCGAACTGCAGACCAATACCCAAAAAGTTTTTACCTTAGTTGAAAACTGGTTCCACAACCATCTATTCTACCTCCTCAATCCTAACAAAACTAAGTTATTATTGTTTACTCCTACTCAAAAGTCTTCCCCTATCTATTTCACAGTTACATCCAAAAATGGAACTATAATAACACCAGACACAACCACCAAACTTTGGAGCGTAACAATTGACAATAATCTTAACTTTGACTCACACATTAATTTGACCATTAAATCAGTAAATAAAAAACTTGGCTCCCTTTACAGGCTTAAAACCTTTCTTACTCCCTCAGCTAGGACCACTATTGCCCAGACACACCTTATATCTACCCTTCTCTACACCTCTCCCATCTACTCTAACCTTTCAAAAAGCAATCTGAACAAACTATCAACCTCATATAATAATATAGCTAGATTTGCTAATGGTTCCACATTTCGTATCCATCACTGCCAAAACTTTAAACAACTAGGATGGCTGGAATTACGCAATCAGTTTCTTCTTCAGCAACTTATAATTACTCATAAGATCTTATATAATCCAATAAATTCTCCCATACTCTGTAACAGTGTCAAACCTTATAAAAATCTTACAACACTGCGCTCATCAAGCAAGCTACTAGTAGCCTCCATTAAATGCAACAATAAATCTGGAGACTGCCTATTTTCTAAATTTGTTGGAACTAATTGGAACAAACTCCCATCTAATCTTACATCACTTACATCAACACCCCTTTTTATGAAAGAACTAAGAACTTTCCTTCTATCCCAGTGGCTATGCCCTTGTACAAATCCTGACTGACCTGCTGTTTCTTTTTTGCCTATCACCTCTATGTCCTTATTATTCTTACCAACTTCCTTTGTACTTTCTCTGTATCACCCTGCAAGTATGTGACTTTTTCTAGTAACAAAAAGTATTTAAACTCTCTGCCTCAATCAAATGCTTCTACTCTCCCTTTCCTTACCAGCTCTGACTCATCTCATATGCCCTTCTCTGAGGGCTTTAATTAACAACCTGTTTAACAGACATACCCCTATGTATCTCCTTATTCTACCTCTCAGTGATATTCTGTTGTAATTCTGCTTATTTAATGAAGTTTGTAGGCTAAATAAATTCTCAACTTTGTTCTCAATGGAAATATCTTGTATTCTTTCTCACCTGGCTACACCTATGTAATGGAGCTGTTTTTTTTTCCTGTTTGTTGCTAATATATTGTTGTTTTTTGCTTATTTTAGATTCAATTTAACATATTGGAAATTGAAGTATGTTTTAACTATGTAATTTTGGAGCTTTTCTCCCCGGGCCTCTACTGAAAATGGACATATATCCAGTTGGACTAGCCAAAATGTAAAATAAAATAAATAAAAATAAAATAAACTTTTAGATTCATGACTTCTACCACAATTACGACAGTTGGCAATGAAACTGGGTTGGGGCCCATGCTTTGAGATTGCTGACTCACTCTTATGCTTCACTGAGACTGTGCGACTTCTGGAATTTGCTGGAAAGTTCTGGGGTTCACCAGTGAGTGCTGCAGGGGTTACAGCTGCCATGTGCTTGGGTCTGTTTCTTTTAATAATGTGCAACATGAGCTCTATCACTGTGCCTTCTACAGCTGCTCTCATTTATAAGCATATGTGTGTGCTTTTCTGTGAACTCACATATCTGACAAATCTCAATGGCATTATTCAAAGTTAAATCATTGTAATGAAGCAAAATCTTTCTCACAGTATCATCTTTTATGCCACACACAAGTCTGTCTTTTATCAATTTATCCCATAAGTCAACAAATCTGCACGCTTTAGCTTTATTTCTCAAGTCAGTTATATATGCTGCAAAAGTTTCATCAGACTGTTGATCCTTTGTGTAAAATAAGTGCCTTTCCATTGTAACATTTTTCTGGGGGTTACATATTTCTCTAAATTTATGTTTTAAGCACTCTGGGTCCTCCCTTGACTCAGCTGAACAGCAATATGATGGATTTTCCCTTCAAGCATAGATAGCAGGTGCATGCATATACAAATGAAAGTTCCCTTTCTATAGCTTCTGACACAGCTAAATTAAGTAGAATAAAAACTTTTGTGTGGTTATCTTTATCAGAAAATGCAGCCTGTATGAAAATGTCATACTCTTGCTCAAACACTCTCCAGTTCTCAGCAATATTACTGTCAAACACAAGTGCACTGAGTTTTAGAAATCCATCTGCCATGCCCACAAAATATGCAGAAACACACTGAAAAATATGGCCCTTGTAATTATGTATGAACAAACTGTTCTGTGAGCTTGTAACAACATTCAAATGCACAATAAACTCTTCAAAATACTGTACTCAGTGAAATATGCCTTGTAATGGCTGTACTTTTTGAAATAGCTTTACTGTAACACTGCACAAACATGCGGACACTTTATACACTTCTGGTAACTTGAATATCTTTGCTTAATACGAAAATACATATGCTTTGTGAAAATGCAGTTGTTTCCCTTTATTTTATTCATTTTATGCAATACAGACTTTATTTCAAACATTTTCTGTAGTATTTCGAATATTTTTATCGATATCATACATATCTGTTTATGCGAAGATTATTTAAAACATTCTGTATGCCTCATTTTATATTATGCAAAAAGAAATAGTGCTGAGCAAGTTTTAATATCTGAATTCATTTCTGACCTCTTTTGCAAAGTTTGCACATTTAGGAATGATCCACTCCTGTATATTCCACCAGCATCAAACAAGTGTCTTAAGTCATTTTAGCCAAGCTGCTTCTGACTTATTGCCCCTATGGTATGCTTCTACTGACTTCTTGTCCTTTTAGATATGTCGGTTCTGACTCCATGTCCTTTAGACATGCCACTTCTTGCACCATGTCATTTGTTCATCTCTAATACATAAAACAAGAATGCTTGGGGTTTCATTCTGATGCTTTAATACATACAAACACATCAGGATGGATAGAGGCATCATTTAATATGATCAAACTAGTTAACAGACAGAGCTTACATGCATACATGCTTACATCTCAACAGCTAATTGCAAAATAGCAGTCAGGCTCGCACGTGCTCAGTATTTATACACTTGTGCAAGCTCTTGGATAGCTTCTTAAAGGTAAACATAATTTCAGATGCCTTAATTTTTCTAAGTTTCTATTTTTTGTTTTACACCAAGTCAATAACTTTTTTTGGAGACTCTGACAATTTACTGCAAGTGCAGGAATTAAAATGGCAATTGCATCTTAATGCTGAGTTTTATCCAGGTCTGAATGAATCTTTAAATCTAACATATGCACTTAGATGGTTACAGTAGAGTTCTTTTCAGCCCACCCATGTGGATTCCTGTCAATCACTTTGTTTACAGTACTAACATGTTGTTCATTGGATGTTTTACTAATGTGACTTTTGACACACATTTTATTCATATACTGCTATTTGCTTCTTGCATCCATTTTCTGAAGAAGTCCTGATACAGGAAAAGAATAAAAGCTTAATATACTGGTGTGGGTTGCTTTTTTTTTTCTGTTATTCACTGTTTGAATTTCAAAGTTTTTTTGTGTATATACACACATATTGATCTGCAAGATGGTTGGTTAATAAAAAAACAGTAAAAAACTGAAGGAGAAATGAAAATCAATGTATCTCATAGTTATGAATTCTTACTAATTGAAAGAAGAGCTTGAATACTTATGAACAGATGCTGGATATTACTTTTTGCAAGGTAAGTCATTTAGTTCTTTCTTTCCCTACTTCAAATGGTTACTAGTTCCCTTTTTAAAATAGCAGAGTTTGATTATTTTATCTATATATGAAATTAAAGCCACTTATTTTCATTTAGAGTTCAAAAGGTTAAATTATTCATTTTATTAAAAATGAATCATTATTATAAGGAAACTTATGTTAGGAGGCACACTTTCTGATATCTTGGCATAGTTGAGTAATGTATTATTAAATATAATACAAGAAGCAACTAATGCCACTAAAAAGGCATGTTAAGTTACATTCTGGGTTCTTAAAATGGTCCAGTAGTGTGCTACTGATAGTAGACTTGACATGCAATAGCACACAGGAATTACATGCTATGTTGTAATCAAAGTATAAAAAAATATATATTTTATATATAAAAGTTACTATTTGAAGGAAATCAAATAATTAGAGTAACAGTCATACTTTCACAAGTTACACCTGGAAAAATGTCATTCTTTTAATGTAAGATTATATGCTATGTCTCCTTTAAAAATGACAGTCTGCTTCATATTAAACATCTCATACAAAGGATTCAAGGATTGGTATGTTAAAGAGATCAACAATTTCCTAGAACTAAACATGAATGGTGAAGTATCTGACATTGTCTTGTAGAATTCACTTAAGGCTTACTTAAATGCAAGAGTTATGAGCTGGTATATTAGTAAAATGAGAGAATGGAACAAATAATTGAATACACTACAGGCCAAAATAGACACACTAAAGTTAATCTAAAAACAAATGACATTATCAGTCTGTTTGAACTTAAAAACCTAAATACAAAATATGTTGAAATTATAAATCATAAAGTTTCAATAAACTTTGAAAAAATTAAACTTCAGGCATATTCAGTAAACCCTTTAAGCTTGCATAAACTTGCTTTTAGATCAAAGAAAATGAATAAACTAAATCATATCAAGGAACATTTATTACAGGTATTCTTGAGGGCATTAACTTTTTTATGAAAATATAAATAATAATGCAAATAGCCTAGATAATGATGATATAGTTGAAACTTGTCTAAGGGAAATATAAATAATAAAATAATAAATTAAATAAAACAATTACTAGACCATGCATGTTTAACAGAAATAAAAGATCAAATAAAAAGTTAAAAATAATAAGGTGCCAATTTTAGACCAGAACTATATAAAATACTACCATATGATGCAGTTAAAATATTAGATAAGGTCTATAAAGAAATAAAAACAACTGCTGAATTACCCATCATGGAAATATTCCCTTATATCACCAATTTTAAAACAAGATAAATATCCCCCAAAGTGTTCAGCACACAGACCCATTTCACTTTTAAATGTGGACTATAAGATGTTTATGTCCATTTTTAGCCAACATAATTAATCCGCTTATGTCTAAACTAATTAATAATGATCAAATTAGTTTATTTTAAATAGCCAAGCACAAGATAGCATAATAAGAATTCATACATGAATAGACATACAAATAAAAATAAAAAAGAACTTTCTATCATTAGTCATAGTTTCATAGTTTCATAGTATAGTACTAGGCTATCTGCCCTGGGGCATTTGTAAGCCTAGCCATAGTGATGTGGCTTTTGCCACCCCATGAAATGGTACAAAAAATGTACAGAATAAATTTAGAATACTGTGCCTCTGTCTAGTAGTGACACAATGAAGGTCCCCTTATATAATAGAATTAGTTTACTGTGCCCCTGTCTAGCAGTGACACAGATGTGACCCCTGGGGTAAACTTACGATCTCCCATCCACTCATCAAGATTTCTCTTGAAGAGAGTCAGTGAGGGGCTCTGCCTAATATGAACTGGGATCTTGTTCCAAAGCATGGGAAGCCTCTTGGTTATGAATCTATCCCTCCAGCATGTCCTATTCATATTTGTGCCGAGGTTTAAGTCTTTAGCTCTCGTGGTTCTGATGGATTTGGATTTTTTGAGGTGGAGCATGTCCATCAGATCCTGATTGGACATGGCCTTGTACGTCAGGCAGAGATCACCTCTGAGCAGGCAGTATGCTACTGAATAGAGCTGAAGTTTCTTTAGTCTGGCAGAATAAGACATATGTTGGAGACCCTTGATCCTCTTGGTGAGGTACTTTTGTGGTCTCTTCAGCTGTTGCAAATGCCGGGTGAGGTACATACCAAATGGGGCATTGTACTCAATCATGGGTCTGATGAGGGAGGAATATAGGGGTACAATGACATCCTTGGATCTGGATGTGAATCCCTTCATGATGAGGTGTGCAAGGTAGAATGTTTTTCTAACCACTTTGGCAACGTGGGTGTCAAATGAGAGGTCGCTGTCGACTTGGGTCCCTAGGTCTCTGATTACTTTTTCTGTACTCAGTGGGTTGCTGTCTATGTGATAATTTGTGGGTACTTTGTTTTTCCCAAAGGGGATGACTATACATTTTTTGGCATTTAGTTTAAGGCCGTGACTCCGGCACCAGTTGTCCGTTTCTGTGAGGCCTTCTTGTAGAATGTATGTGTCTGCTGGTGTATCAACTATGGCGCCTAGTTTGCAGTCATCTGCAAACTTTGTCAGCCACAGCCCTCCCATGTTTGCTTTAACATCTGAGAAATAAATGCCGAACAAGAGGGGTCCCAGGACAGATCCCTGTGGGACACCACTTGTGACTGGCTTTGAGTCTGACATTGCTCCAGCGATTTTAACTTTATGGGTTCTGTCCTTTAGCCAGTTTGCAACCCATCTAGTGACATAAGGGTTTACTTTTAAGCTGTTGAGCTTATCTATGATGCCTGAGTGGGGTATTGTGTCGAAGGCCTTAGCCAAGTCCAGGTATGCTGTATGGACTGCTTTGCCCTCATCAATGGCTCTAGTGACTGTTTCGAAAAAGTCAACCAGGTTTAAAAGGCAGGATCCGCCCTTTACAAAGCTGAACTGGGTGGGGTCAAGTGTCTGTAGGTCCCCTATGTCTCTGTTTATGAGTTCCATAATGATTCTTTCCATAGCTTTGCAGACCAGGCTGGTTAAGCTTATGGGGCGGTAGTTTCCAGGGTCTGTAGAGGCATCCCCCCTTGTGTTGTGGGACCACTGTTGCTGTACACCAGTGTTCAGGTACATATCCCAAAGTAAGGCTAAGGTTAAATAGCATTTTTATGTGTGGGTTTAGGTCCTCTTGGAGTTCATGTAACACGCAACCCGGGATACCGTCAGGTCCCATTGATGCTGTGTTTTTTGCTTTGTTTAGGGTGGTTCTCACTTGGACATCTGAGATGACAGGGAGATTACATTCAGCTGGGATAAGTATTTCTTCTTTTGGGGTTGAGGGAGGGGAGAAATGTGCACTGAACCTGTCAGCCAGAATGTTGGCAATATCTGTTTCCGCCCAGTTTTCTAACATAGCTGAAGAAGGCTTTGTGGTTATCTTTAGTGTCCTTAGTGATTTTTCTCTCAGAGTTGGCCTTGGATGTTTTTATGAGAGAATGTAGTTTTCTGCTAATGTTGATCAGAGATGTCTTCCCTTCATGGGATTTTGCTCTGACATGCAGTAGCTTCCTTCTTTTGTTATACAATTTGTTTATGGCTGAGGTCCACCAGACAGGACGCTTACCTTTGGTGGAGAGGGACTTGGATTTATTTGGGATTGCATGATCCATGCATTCTTGGAGATGTCCATAGAAAGCATTTGTGAAGGATTCGGCATTGTGGGATGTGGTATCCACTGGCACAGTGGGCTTAAAGGATACCATCTCAGTCTTAAGAAGAGTGAAGTCTGCTTTTGAGAAGTTTTTCACTGTGGTCTTTTGTGCTGGGGGTGGAGGTGGGATATGTATATCCAGGGTGATTAGTTTGTGGTCAGATCTCACTAGTGAGGGGTATACTTCCAGTGTGGAGCATTTTGTCCCCATGTTTGTGATGATCTGGTCTAGTATATTATCTCCCCTAGTGGAGAGGTGACTAGTTGATTCAGATAAGGTGTTTGACTCAGTTAAAAGTTTTTACCTGTTTAAAGCACTTAAAGTACATAATTTCTCACCTGAGTTAATTGCATTAATTTCTAAGATAATAACAAATCTTATGCTTATGGTAAAATAGGGTCTTTCTTTATAATTGTTTTAAATTACAAAAAAAATCACAAAACAAGGTTGTTCATTATCACCTTTACTTTTTGCATTCGATATAGAACTCTTTGCTAATAGTATTAAATCCAGCAAGAGCATTAATAGTGTCAAAATAAAAGAAGATTCAAGCTAAAGATTCAATGATTTGCTGATGATATTTTACAAACAATAGGGAATGCAGAAAATTCATTAGAACATATAATTAGTTCTATGAGTCAGTGTGAAGACATTTTGAAATTAAGATTTAATCATAATAAAACAAGTATATTATTAATTAATAAAAAACAATTAAAAATCATATAAAATATTCTAACTTTAATTGAAATAGCAATCAAATGAAATACCTTGGTATAACCATTATGGGTAATAATAATAAAGAAATGATATAAACTTTCGACAAGTTGCTGATAACATTTTAAGTTAGTGACAAGTTGGAACACATTCTTCTTTACCTTAGTTGAACGTTTAATGCTTATTAAGGTGGTAATTCTTCCTAAAATATTGTTTGTCTTGCAATCTTTAGCACTATCTCCACCAAAAAAATGATGAAGAAGATAAATAATATTCTACTTAAAATGTTTTGCATCCTGATAACCTAAGAGTTTCCTGTGACTGACACAGAAAAGGTTAGGATAACGGTTAATAGGATTCCCTGATATTCAATTCTATGCTACTTCAACTATTGTAAAAGTTATAGCAGTGTGGATAAATTCATCTTATGATTCAAAATGGAAATAAATATATCAAGGAAATACTACGTTGCCCGTTTGATTCTCAGTTAGAGTGTCTTCTGTGTGACGACATGCGTGAATGGGCATTCCTTCGTTGAAGGTTGTGTGTTAGGCCCGGCAAGCCAGCACGTCAAAATCTATTGCCAATCATTAGCGGACTGGAGTTCCACTGTGGCAACCCCTAACCAGGAAAAGCTGAAAGAAACAAACAAATTATTAGTAAATAATAAATATATCACAACCAGTCATAAAGAAATAGTCCCTAATAGTTTTTATTTGGTTATTAAAATATTTTTGTGTAAATGGAATTGCACCCTCTTTTCAACTTCCTTATTTAAATAACATAATTTCCTCTTTCCAAAAGTTCACATATTCTAACCATTGTATTAAAGACTTAATAGTTTCTATGTTTCCAATTGCATTTACAAATAACTGCTTAGAAATGCATAACTTCAACAAAATGCACGTATAGAAACAACAAAATAACCAAAGTAACTTAATTTGTTGGCATCAGTTCTTAAATGGTATTTATATATGTACTGCTGAAAATTTAAGGTCCAAATACAATCAAGATTCTGAGAACTGGTTAATTTTATAAATATTTAGAGACTTTCTAAACAAAGACATAAATAAGCTATTTAACATAGATAAGACATCACTCCCCAAATTATTGGAAGTCTTAATGACCATCAGTAATAATGCAATGAAAAATAAATCATATTTGTCACAAATTTATAGAATTCTTATATTAGATTTCATATATTTTGATAATTGCTATTGGAACTATTCCTCAAAAATTAATAATTAAGACTACTCCAAGAACACAAGAAATTAATATTAAAATCTACAGATAAAACATCTTCATTGTATTGGAAACTTTTCACTTGGGAATTCTTACACAGAGCTTTGTAACTCCTAACAAAATTACAATTATGTGCAAATCTAATAGAATTAAATGCTGAAAATGTGATTCTGAAATAATAGCTGATTGGACGCATATGGTATATGAATGTGAAGTCATCTCTCCTTTTATAAAGCAATTAATAACTTCATTCAAGCTCTATGGTCAGATAAATGTTAATATTTATAAATCTTTACTTTTATTTAATGCTCCAGTTCCTGAGGTAATTCCAAAAACCCAAGTGTCGCTTCTTTGATCTATTCTTGCTATAGCCAGAAAAGTAATTACTAAAAATTGAAAAAGTAAATTACCCTTCTAGGGTTGAATTTATTAGTATGGCAAAAACATATTTGCAGTAGTGAATTGCATATTATAAATATGAGAACTTCTAATATTACACACTAATATAAATCTTGGCTTAAACTTAAACACTTGCTTAAAAATATTAATTGTTGATATGTTTAACATTGATATACTGAACAGCTATGTAAATAGTTATTTGTTTTATTATTGATTTATTTATTTACTGTTTTAAAACCAAATTAAAAAAATCAATTAGAATCTAAATTTAATTTAAAGACATACTAAACTGAAAATCACTCAAAGAAGCATGTGTGTATATATACACACCTATATCAAATTTGCTTTCTACAATCACATACCAAAACTGAGATCATAGTGTGACATAATATAATAAAATATATATACTAGACATAAATAACTATAATATTTGATTAATAACAGTTAAACATATTAAATTTAATGCTGTTGAAATACAATTATTGTAGACAATGTAATAAATTTGGTGATGTCAGCTTTAGTATCATAAAACTATAAATAATTAATAAATGCTTGAATATTTATAAATCAAAAATATATAAGTATAAATGTATAAATATAGTAACAACAATACTCAAAAACTTTCCTATATTACTCTTGCTGCATTCCTTGTTGTGTGCAACCTCAAATGGAATAATGCCTCCTTGTATCTAAAATACTATCACTGGCATGCCCTCTCCCATCAAGAAGAGCTTTGTCAACAACAAAAAATATAAACCTCTTAAACTCTGCACAAATAACCAAATGTCTAAATAAAGCATTACTGATTTCTTGTTTATAATGTCATTCACATACTTGCCATTTAATTTCTTCAACCTCCTGGTTGTTTTACCTGTACAGAATGCTTGGAGGGAAACACATGTAGCCAAGTACATTACCAGACTAGTACTGCAATTACATTTTCTCGGACATCTAATGGTGTACCTATAATCATTAACTGTATCTTAGGGTCCATTATTTATGTATTTGCAAAATTTGCACATAACGCTTTTCACCATCTTAGAAATACCAGTATTAAAATTGAGTGCATCCTTATTTTCAAACTATCTTTTTAAAGTTTTTACCTCTACTATATGTTATTCTTGCGTAACTACCCAATTTCTCCTTAACATCAGATGGAAATGATACATTCCATTATGGGGACAGAGGGCAAACGTGCTTAGTGTATGTTAATAAACATTATTTTTTATTTGATTAATTGATTTCCTCTTGTTTCTTCACAAGACCTATATTCTTTGTTATTTTGCAAATGTATATGTCTAGTTGCTTTTTGCTTTTAGGAATCCATCTTTCAGAAAGGGAACAATTGTGGTTCTCTGCAGTCTCTGGTAAGTGGACACAGTAGATATGCATTTTTGAGCACCCAGAGGTATAGAATTTTTCCAAATAGAACACTCCAAAAGTAGATGTAACTGGCTCAAACCTGGAAGCATAGAAATATGCTGGACAGTTTGGTGATCTTGGTGAACTTGGGCTTCCTTGAATGTCCAAAGGGGGCATACAATTTTCTTCCAATCAACACTGAAGATTAGAATGCACTATGACCACTAGAACTTTGTATTTTGGCATGAACTGGTTTTGATATCTTAAGTCTAAAGTTAGCCTGGTATACTTTATCTTCTTTTGAACCAAGAAGAACCAAGAACCAAGTATCATATCTGCACCCTTTCTGATCTGTTGGGACATCATGGATTTTTCTTATTCTTAACAGGTTGACAACCTCTATTATAGCCACATCATTTTGGTAAGGTGGATTGTTCAGAAGGTGAAATGCTGCTGGGACATAAACAGAAACAAAAGATGATCACTACATTTAGCCACTGAGCTAGCTCACCAGACTCTTATGGAAAGATGAATCAGGTAATGAGAGTGGTAATTCCTCTCAGATATAACACCCCAGACCCTATTGATAACAGTGAAAGTAGAGGTAATTGAAGTGGCTAGGTATGCTTGACTGATAGCCTAATATAGACATATGGGCTTAATTTGTCTACAAGTGGAACTACCAAAAAAGATGGTGGAAAGTGAAAAGAGTTGTGCCAGATTTAATCAGATTATTATGTAGGGTCACCTGTCTATTCCCCATCCAAATTATCTAAAATGTCATAATCTTTGGATAATCTACAAGGATAGCTGAGGAGTGTTCTCTATGTCTGGTATCAGTGTTTGGAGAAAGAAATATCACTAGGGAGTCCAGATTATTTCTCTTGCACATCCCTTTCCCTTTATACACTTGTTGAGACACAGCTGGCATAAGGTCAAAGTCTTCAACTCCAGTGCATAAAGTTTGATCCTCACCTCAGGCCAATGCCTGCATGGAATTTGCATGTTCTCCCTGTGTCTCTGTGGGGTTCCTAAAATCTCTCAAAAACATTCTGAGTGTTTCTGCCTCATACTCAGCCAAGAATGGAGTTGTGGGCAGCAGCACAGACTATATATGGGACCTATCAGGGGAAATTTTGTAATATACCGACCTGCTTTGACTATCAACTATGGTGCAAAATATCCTTTAGATAGGACAACATGGATCACAGACTGCTCATCATGTCAAGGCTAGCCACTCGATGTAAAAATTCACTCTGGGTGATTTGCTCATGTTGACTTATATTGCCAAAAAATGGGCATGGATATTTACAGGTGATAAGTGGGTTTAGGACCCAGCCTACGTCAAAGACTAATACCAATAGTGGAAAGGGTCTATGTGCCCAATTGGCCATTGTGTGCCCACCATAAAGCTCAGCACAGCAGCCCTGAGTCAATAAGCTACTGGCCAGCTAGTGTCCAGTTGCCCAGCTTGGGTTCATTGAGATAGCTCTGTTGAGCAAAAGTTGGAAATAAAACCAATCAACCCGCCAAATATGAACTAAGGACTGACACACTCAATATAGCTTCACTGATATGATGGAGCTAGGAAGTGCATGACATGATGTTAAGAAGTAATCTAGACTTCCTGTGTATCCAGGAGACAAGATGTAAGTGCAGTGCAGCAAATCCACCAAGCTTGAGAATCAGGGTGTATTACTCATGAGGTGGGCAAACTAGAAATGATGTGGGAATTGTTGTGAGGGATGTCATCAGAATTGACAGGTTCATGGCAAATGAGATTCCGGTCTAAGGATAGGGTAGTATTCATAATCTCCCTAAGACTTATCCTTCTTTCTAATATATTCAACATATTGTTATCTACTTTTTTAACATTCTGAATTTCTTTTCTTTGTTCATTTTTCATTATTATCCAGTACAGTAGATTAATCATCTTTAGTCTTATATCTTTCAGCTCATAAACCCATTTGCTTTCTCATACATTCTAGTCTTTCTTCCTCCTTTTTTACCTTTTTTCTTCAAAATGATGCTTCTTCACTTTTTCCCTAAAATAAATAGTTTTTCTTATACATCATAAAACTTACATCTCTTGTGTTTTCATTATATATTACTCTTTCTTTGCTCATTATTTCACTTTCATTTTTTCAATACATTTTTCATGCTCTTTAACTAAATTATAACATTTTTTACTAATTTCCAGAAAAAAAAATCCATTCTTATATATTCATCTTTGTATTTTTAATGCTACCCACCAAAGTTCCAAAGACTCAGAAATGTATCATTGTAATATGATTTTGCCATAACAAAATGTACCATTGTCAGATGATCCTGCCATAATTCCTCAATTTCCCTTTTAAATTCTGTAACTCTTTTTCTACCTTTTGCATCTGGATTATATAAAATTTCAACCATAATAGCACAATGATCCACAAAATAAACTTCATAAGTTTCTATCATTTTTTCTCCAAGGCCCCCCCCCCCAAAAAAAAGGATAATCTATTTCTGTCCTTATCTTTCCTCTTTTTTAGGTAAACATTCTCTTTTTCCTAGCATGCAGATTTCCCATTTTAATCATGTGTCTAAAAGTCTGTACATCTTTGCCTATCTTACCTGCCATTTTTCTTAAGTTGCAGTTAAAAACTTCTAACATAATAATGTCTACATTAGGTATAACAAACTTATTTTACTTCCTTGAAAGATGTTCACCTTTTTTCATGTAGTAGACATGTATCACAATCAGTCTCCAAACCTTTTCTCTTTCTGTTATAAGGATTCAAGGCCTAAACAACATGTCCTCCATGGACCAACTCAAACCCTGTTATTATACTCAGTAACCTACAGACTGCTTAGAGGTGACCTATGTCTGGCATACAAGACATCCTCTGACCTATAACTGATGGATGCACTCCATATCAGCAAGTCAAATGGATGTACTCCATATCAGCAAGTCAAATGTCATCAGAAATACTCAGTCTAGGGACAGTCATATCTCACAGAGGATACTGCTGCTGTGGAACAGATTATCCATCCACATAAAACAAAATGTATCCCTGTCCATACTCAAGTGCTACTTAGATTTATGGATGCCCCCTGTACTACTAATGCACACAGACAGCTCCTAAAATCTCTATCCCATACATGGATTCCATCTAATTATCTATGGTATGATCTCTGTTATTCTAATTAAGGATAATATATAATTATTAACGATGTGATTGATAAGTCCAGTCTATAACCAACTGGGATAGGTTATTTTGAGCACAAAAAGGGAAACTGTCTTGGCTTAAAGTGACCTATAATGGCAGCTAGCCTAGTACTTATCTATGAACCTATATATACTACAACATATCTTGTTGGTTTTACAGTAATTAAATAAAAAAATGTTTATGTCATTTTTCATTATCAAAAAAGCAATACCAGAACATTTATCCATGCCGAAGCTCCAGTTAATTTCTTTCCTTCGTACAACTTCAGTTTTATGCTTTTGCACTTGTTTCAGTAAAGATACCACTAATAAACATATACTATCACTTATTTTATTATTTATACCACTTAATAATATTCCATTTTCTTTCTTCTTAGCATTTAAGGACACATCTCTCAAATCAGCTTTTGCTCATTTTTGCAACTATATTTTGTAACAGTTTTATTTTTTCTGTACTCTCCTCCCAATAGATTTGTTCTCCTCCTGTCCCTTCCACATCACCTCCCTCATCATTAGTTAAATTGTCATAAAGATTTTGCGCATCAGCATTATATTCATGAATATTTACCCCGGGTATCACTTCTGTGTCACTGTTAGATAGAGGCACAGTATACTAATCTCGAAAAAGGGCATAGCAAAATAAATTTAAAATGGGTGGCGAAAGCCAAACACATTCTGGATAGGCTTATAAATGCCCTAGGGCAGATAGCCCAGTATGAACCTATGAATATTCCATTCCATATTATATAAATCAGCTGGTGTATGATCATCATTGTCAACCTGCAATTCTTGTTCCTTTTCACTATTAAATAAATCCACATATTTGTCATTCTGCCTGGCCATTGACTTGATGGTGTACAATACATGATTCAGCAAGAGAGATAGTCATAAGATCACATGCAAGAGTGGCCAACATGCATCTCAGGAAGACTTCCTCCTAGTAAAAGGCACTGACGTAGAATCAACAATTGTAAAGTCACCCCCAGTAAAACAGTTGACCCACAACATAAAATTTTTTGCTACAATCACCTGCAAGCAGTGGTCAGATAAGCCTCTAAGGTCTGTAGAGACTAGGGTGAAAACCTGGAAGGTGACTGGAGAGAAGCACAGGAGTTCAAGGAATTATTCAAGGCTCTAACACCTCGGAAAAAAAAGGAAATCAGTGAAGCTAAAAAAAAGCCAGTACCTCAAAATGGCAACTAACGAAAACTATAGGATGGATATACAGCCAAACCAGATGTGGAAAAAGGTACATAAGAAAAGCTGGTGATGGAATGCAGATGTCCAGGTCAAACTGAGCTGCCCCCGCAGAAGGTGACCAATCAAAATGCACCAAGAGCACTTAAAGAAACTGGCAAATAAAATCATAAGCACACTTATCTTTTCAGTTGGTTAACCTTTATTTTCTTATTCCTTACAATGGATATATATATGTATATCCCCAGGATAAGACTGAAATGAGTCCAGCAGGATCAATGTTCTACCCCAGTTAACAAATTCAAAATGAAAATAAAATAAAATAAAATAAATGTGTGTGTGTGTGTGTGTGTGTGTGTGTGTGTGTGTGTGTGTGTGTGTGTGTGTGTGTGTATGTATATATATATATATATATATATATATATATATATATATATATATATCATAACTTTTTTGCAATTTCTTCCTTTAACTTTTTAAATATATTAAAAAAATGACTTCCATATTACTAACAGGAAATGCATATAAGCAGGCAGTGAAAATGGACTGGACACTGGACAATTAAAGCAAGAAAATCATAGCACTATATGTAGTTGTTGTTGTATCTTTCGGTTTTTCCCGGTTAGGGGTCACCACAGCGGAACTCCAGTCCGCTAATGATTGGTAGTAGATTTTTACGTGCCGAGTTGCCGGCCCTGACGCACAACCTTCAATGAAGGTACGCCCATTCATGCATGTCTCCACACAAAAGACGCTCTAGCTGAGAATCAAACAAGACAATGTCTTACTGTGAGGTGACAATGCTACCTCAGCACCACCACTGCAGTATAGCACTATATGTAGTATGAAGCATAAAACAAACGTTACCTTTGGTGACAGGTTAAGGTTGACACTGCTCAAGTGGTTATCTATACAATTAACACTTAGATTCTGTTCTGACTTAGCAGTCATCATAGATTTTATTAAGCAACCTTTAGTTTTCAAATAATGCATGCCTAGTTCTACAGATTGGCTTCCTAACCCATATAAACTATGGTATATTTAAACTGAACATGTCAAAAAGAAAATCTGTTTTCTTTTTTAGTTTGTTAAACAAGTAACCCAAGTAGGGACAAACATATTTATTTAAGGGTGACCCTGGAGTAGTGTTATTTTAAATTACTTGCACAGTCACAGATACAAGTACAGACATAAGGAATCAAATCCTAGATGGATGCTGTCTAATGCTGAAAACTTTACACCTCTATGCTTAACTACCAGAGATTGACTATCCATATATCTGTGGCTACCTAAGATATTCATGTTATGCTGAAACCACTAGGTGAGAAAAAGTTATCTTGGATAGTGTCAGTTTCACAAAATTCCACTTTTGATTTAACTAATACTTCAGTAAACAGCATGATTTTTGCATTGAAAGTGACATACCCCAGCCAACAACTCCTAGCCTGATGGCTTATTTATACAATTTCTGGATTTTGTAGACATTGCATATTTTGCATCCAGCTTATTATAACACTGATCATTAATACATTTTTCTTCATATTAAGAGTTCCTTCTACTTATACTGGAAGCTCTAATTTTCCATTTCAGTTTTGCAGTTCATGGGATTCATGTTGTATTACTGAATGTAGCTTTCTATAGCAAAGGTATAAACTCTAGTTTATCCCTTGAACCCTCAGGCTTTTTAACCTTTAGTTGTATACTTGTATTTATCCTGTAGTATTACAAAAGAAAAGGTTGCAAAGCCTAGGAATTCAAAGGGGAAACAATACTTTAGCTTTGTACTTTTCAAAACCACATTTACTAATGCCCCGTGATTCCTAGAAAATCCCAGAGGTTAAGTGAAAATATAAACTTTACCAGTCTGAGTTATTTGTAATGTTGATTAATGTTGATTAAAGGTAGCAAAAGAAATAAATGTGTATTGACAGAGCAATGGGACAATGTAGTTGCAGTGCTTTGTTTTTGTTTAAAACACACAGAAATTGAACAGAGAGTCATACAACCAATCTTTAGAGATTATTTTCTGTATCCATCTGCTTTGTCTGCAAATAATGCTAGAAAATAGCCCTTAAAGCATTTTTATGAAAAAAAGTGTTCAGTCTTGAAAAGCTTTAACTGTGTTGCTCAGGAAAAATTAGCATCTCTATTTTCATTGATTTGCCATAGTAAAGTAAATAATATAAAATGTTATTCACATCTGGTTCGAGTTCATATTAGGATTTGATAGGACAAAGTATGTGTGCAAATACCATGCAGTACCATACTGATGCAAACTCAGTAGAAATAAAGTATGCAAAGTCAAAAAGCAACACCAAGGAAATCTACATTTCAAATTTATTCTGACCAGCTGGTTTTAAAGATTTTGGAATGAGTTTATGCTTTTGGCTATTATAGCCGCTTCATTAACACATCGGAAAATTAAAGACATTGCAATGTTGAGATAATAGGTTCATCGATTAGTACTAAGCTGTCTTTGCGAGCCATTTTAAACCTAGCCAATTATACCTTGTGGGGCTCAAACCTTGCACCTTGTGTTTGTAAGGCAAACACCTTAACCATTAGGCCACCCTCCCTAAGGCAAGTTATGCCTACTGTAATACTAACTTATTAAAGTTAAAGATGAAAGAACTTTCTTCAGACAGTTGCTATAAATCCTAAAATGTGTTTAGCCTTGATAATTACATTTGGCATCTTTTAGTAACAGCTATATCTAAGTAAGGTTAACTTCTTAATACCTGAAAACCTGCTAGGACATCTCTTGCTGTATACACTGAGAGTCCAATCCTAACACTCCTAGCAAGTGGATTAAATAATTAGGATATAGATCCATGGACTGTGACTATGCAAATATTCACCAGGTGCACAGGGTTTGCTTTATCTGTAAACAGCTCCAAAAATTACCATATCACCTCCACTATAACTATTAGCAAACTTAATAAGATGTATTGTACAGTCTAACTACGCACACTTTGTACTAGAATGTCAGAAATATTTTGTGAAGAAACTAAATCAGATCATTATCAGTACTTTTTAATGTTTGTTGGAGGGTTCCATACCTTAATGAGGAATTTTGTAAGGTTTACAGTCAGATAATCACATTCATTCCTCTAAATATGTATTATAAGTTTAATAGCTTGAGATTGCTTATTTCTGGTTTAATTTCTCCAAGTTTTTGAGGTTTTTAATACCATCAAGGGAATGGAATCCATTCCTAACTTAAAGTACGATTAAAGTTCACAGAATTAGCATTGCTTCAATCTTTGATGTTATCCAAAAGTGCTCTTTGTAGCATCTGCAATGTGCCTGTTAATAATTATAATTACGCTTATTCCTTTTTTAATTTCTCCAAGACTTTTAGGTTTCTAATACCACAACAAGAATGGACCCCATCCGTAAGTCAAAGTATGATTCAAGCTCATGAAATTAGCATTGTTTCAATCATTGATGTTAGCAATGTGTCCAGTAATGACTTTTTCTGCAATTCATATGGAGTTACATGTATCAACAACATATCTAAATACGATTGTGTATACTTTTTTATAAGCCTAGTTGCTCCTACTACTATTGGAACTGTCTGGGTATCCTTCTTCCACACTGTGCTCATTTCTGTCTGCAAATAATGATATTTTATGACTTTGTGTCTCTCTCTGTATGTAAGACACTGTAGTCACTGGGTGTAGCAATTTCAATGATCAATGCTACTTTTGTCTTCTTTTCATGTGCTACTATATCCAGTTTTCTTGCATCTATTTTTTGAACTGTT
This sequence comes from Protopterus annectens, assembly GCF_019279795.1. Taxonomy (NCBI): domain Eukaryota; kingdom Metazoa; phylum Chordata; order Ceratodontiformes; family Protopteridae; genus Protopterus; species Protopterus annectens. The sequence goes on from NC_056726.1 coordinate 747,696,248, forward strand.
GGTAATGGATGATCCCATGTGATATTAACTTCATCATTTTCTATAAATGTTTGTGGCTGATATTTCCAGTGTTTTTCAGCTACTTCAATATTATAATGATTGCACAATCCTCAATACAACAGGCTTACCACATATGTCTTTCAGTATACAGTCCTTCTGCCATTAGTACAGTATATCACAACCAGCAACAGGATGTGAGGCTGCTTCCAATTCTGTTTTAGAAAACCTACATTTGTCTGTTTCTCACACATACTTAATTGACTTTGTAAACTGAAGTATATGCAGTCCACTGTCTTGTGCTGCCAGTATTAATCTTTCAACTTTTGGTATCAGTTCGCTTCTCCTTAACCATTCCTGCATTCGATCCTGATCAACATGAGGTTGTTCCAAGAGTTTTCCATACTTACAACTACATTTATGCATTTTCCACATTTCTTGCCATCTCATCTGATCCTTCACCTTATATTCATTCTTTTGTTATTTGGCACATTCACTTGCTGCCTGATTTTTACAGTGGATATAAAAAGTGTACACACCCCTGTTAAAATGCCATTTTTTGTGATATAAAACAATGAGACCACAATAAATCATTTCAAAACTTTGCACACCTTTAATGTGACTTATAACATGTACAATTCAATTGAAAAACAAACAAATCTGTTAGGGGAAAAATATAAAAAATAAAAAATGTACAATACGCTGGTTGCATAAGTGTACACACCCTTAAACTAATACTTTGTTCTGTGCGACACCCTTAAGCTAATACTTTGTTGAAGCACTTTTTGATTTAATTACAGCATTCAGTCTGCTTGGGTAGGAGTCTATCAGCATGGCACATCTTGACTTGGCAATATTTGCCTACTCTTCCTTGCAAAGGCACTCCAAATCTGTCAGATTGCGAGGGCATCTCTTGTGCACAGCCCTTTTCAGGACACCCGACAGATTTTCTATTGGATTTAGGTCTGAGCTTTGGCTGGACCATTCCAAAACTTTAATTTTCTTCTGGTGAAGCCATTTTTTTGTTGATTTGGATGTATGCTTGGGGTCACTGTCATGTTAAAAGGTGAAATTCCTCTTCATCTTCAGCTTTCTAGCAAATGCCTGAAGATTTTGGGCCAAAAGTGACTGGTATTTGAAACTGTTCATAATTCCCTTCACCTTGACTAAAGCCCCAGTTCCAGCTGAATAAAAGCAACCTCAAAGCATGATACTGCCACCACCATGCTTCACCGTGGGGATGGTGTTCTTTTGGTGATGTGAAGTGTTGTTTTTGTGCCAAACATACCTTTGGGAATTGTGGCCAAAAAGTTCAACCTTGTGACCATAACACATTTTCCCACATGCTTTTGGGAGACTTGTATTGTTTTGCAAATTTTAACTGGGCCTGGATGTTTTTCTGTGTAAGAAAAGGCTTCCGTCTTGCAACACTACTCCATAGTCCAGACATACGGAGAATACAGAAGATTGTTTTCACATGTAGTACACAACCAGTACTTGCCAGAAATTCCTGCAGCTCCTTCATTGTTGCTGTAGGTTTCTTGACAGCCTCCCTGACCAGTTTTCATCTTGTCTTTTCATCAGTTTTGAAGAGACGTCCAGTTCTGTGCAACGTCACTGTTGTCCCATATTTTTTCCACTTTTGATGACTGTCTTCATTGTGTTCCATGGTATATCCAATGCTGTGGAAATTTTTTTGTACCCTTCTCCTGACTGATACCTTTCAACAATGAGATCCCTTTGATGGTTTATCAGCTCTCTATGAACCTTGGCTTTTGCTGTAGCAGGCAACTGAATAAATGTCAGGAAAATCTTACTAGGACAGCTGAAGTTCATTTGGGATTAATCAGAGTCTCATTAATTGATGGAAGGTGTGCACCCAAGAAGACTGAATGCTGTAATTAAATCAAAAGGTGCTTCAACACAGTATTAGTTTAAGGGTGTTCACACACAACAAAGTATTAGCTTAAGGTTGTGCACACTTATGCAACCAGCATATTGTACGTTTTTTTTTATTTCTTATATTTTTTCCCCTAAAAGATTTGCTTGTTTTTCAATTGAATTGTACAGGTTATAGGTCACATTAAAAAGTTTTGAAATGATTTATTGTGGTCTCATTTTTTTATATCACAAAAACCTGGCATTTTAACAGGGGTGTGTACATTTTTTATATCCACTGTATCTATTCTGGTTTGATTTCCATTCCTGCTTGACACTGATATGCTTCTGCTAAACTAAGAAGGGAAGTCATCTTAAACTTATTCTCATTATGTTTCAAAACATTCACTATGTTTGGGTCTTGTGAGGTCAGCACCTATATATGCAGTCCCACAATTTCATATCTATACATGTAATCAATTTTGAGGGGGCCCATACCTCTTTTAGAATGGGAAATATGTCCGTTTATTGAATCCTATGGCTATTAAAATAATAATCACAGTAGATGGTGAACTACTACTGTTTCTATTTTAAAGACACAAATTTTACTTGGCCCATAAATTTGTCACTGTCAGTTGTTGAAATTAATGGTTTGTAGTTATCATACATGTTATTTCTGTGACTCAAATACCCAATTTTCTGATAACTAGAATGCAAATATAATTAATTTTGCTTTCTAGTACATAAATAAACCTTTCTATTTATAGTGAATAATGAATTGCTTCACCCCTGAGATGCAAATGAAAAATTAATAAGCTCTGAAATTAGTTTTATTACGTCCCTTTAGGAAGTAAGCATACATCTCATAATGCCATTCAAAACAAAGTAAAACTGAAATTCAATAATTTGCAATAATGTTGAATCAGATTAGGTTTTATGGAAGCTTTTACTATTAAATGCTGCAATACAATATTAAAAATAATTATGTATTCACAATAGATAGATAGATAGATAGATAGATAGATAGACAGATAGATATAGATATAGATATAGATATAGATATATGGTTTCACTTCATATTCTCGAAATGCTGAAATTTCGAATTTTAGCATTTTGAAACCATGAAGCTGAAACCATCACAACACCGACACTTACAAAGCCAAAACCAGAACACCGAACATACAGAACACACCACACCACACACAAACCACAACACCCACACCAAAAACAAATAAACACACCAAAACACCACACAGGCAGACACCTACAATACAGAAATGCAGGAGGGCAAGCCCCCCTGCACCCCCCCTACTTATATATACCAACTCCGAGATCGCACAAACAGAAAAAAAAACAATCACATGCAGACATTCTACACTCCCTCACACACACACACACACACACACACACACACACACACACACACACACCAACACTCACATCTCAACGTACACCTCCCTAACCTAACCCACACATACAAGTCAGAAAAATGCTCACATACACTCACTTGCCTGACATTCCAAACACCAACCCAAGCAGACACTTCACCTAACGTACTGGAAATGCATAAGTGCGGATTCAAGATATTCAACTTCGCTCTTATGCACTTTTGGCATTCTGAAGTTTCGGCTTCATGGTCTTGAAATGCTGAAATTCGAGATTTCAGCATTTTGAGATTATGAAGTGAAACCATTTATATATACATATCTATCTCTCTCTCTCTCTCTATATATATATATATATATATATATATATATATATATATATATATATATATTTATATAAAATTATTCTTCTGATAAAAGTCAGGACAGGTGTGTTTTTTTACATGGAAGCTTCATACATCACATAAACATGATTTATTTTTTTTTGCATAGGGGCTTCATACCTCCCACAAAATTCCCAAAGCCGTTTCTCCTGAGACATCATCCCCTCTCATTCATAAACATTTCACCAACCCCCCACATATAATCTCAGAGATAATCTTTCAGTCTCAGCCCACCCTACTAACTCCCACAACTAAACTTTATTGCACTGACCAAGCATTGTCCACCCCATCACCTATCAATATGAGATGTCCAAAAATACATGGATTTCAGACAACAGCTCAAGGAACACCTCTTATAGGTTAATAGGTGTGTACTAGGCTAACAACCACAAGGGTCATTTTAAGCCTAGCCATGCATCCCAAGTCTCTGACAAGTTCTGGTACCTTTGATAATTGCAAGCAGGGGCTTGGGAGATTAAACATTTACAAGCAGCTGCACGCATTCAGGTCATGTTACATGAACCTTCATTTTTCTCACATCCCTTTATCACTATTTCATCCTTCCTTAAAATTATTTTGTTATCCCTTTACTTACTGCTTGTCATTCATCCTACCTCCATCTTCTCTTTGCAACTCTCACATTCCTCTCCTTCCTACAGCCTCTTTCTTCTGCATGCTTATCTGTCCATATCTCTGTTTTCTTTATAGGGTATATTTTCCTGCAAGTGTTCAAACCTGCCTCTTCTAATAACTTCATACCCCATTTATATAATGATATGCTGCTATCCCTGCAGCATAAGTCATCTCAGTCATTATGGCTACAACTCATCCATAAATTTCTGCTTAGCATAATCACATTTTTCCATCTTTTTTTTCATATTGTAAACTACTTCTTGAATTAAACGTTGTAGCATATTATAGCATCTATAATTGTGTCTATGTCTCTCTCTTTCTCTCTCCACACACACACACACGCACACACACACACACACACACACACACACACACACACACACACACACACACACACACACATATGGGTCCCTATCAGATTACCAAAGTTTCAAAACTTCAAACATCATATGGCCTAGACCATATGATTTAAGTTTTAAAACTGCAAAACTAAAATAAAAAAAAAATAAAAACAATTTTGTTTTATGTTTTTGCAGGGGGGCAACCCCCCCTGCACTCCCCACACCCCCTGCTAATTAAATTTATTATCAGGGGGTGTGGGGGTGCAGAGGGGTGGGAGGTTAGAATAATGGTTAAGGTGTTTACTGTACAGACACAAGGTGCAGGGTTTGATTCTCACATAGGCTAATTGGTTAGGCTTAAAAATATCCTGCAAGGGCAGTTAGCCTAGTACTAATCTACACCAACTCCAAGATCACACTACAGTGAGGAAAACACTAAATATCCTGTTCAGTGCTGTACAGCAATCTTCATTCAAAGTTTCAAAACCTGGATTATATGGTCTCAACCGTATGATGTTCAAAATTTTGAAACTTCAGTAATCCAATAGGCACCTACCATATCCTTCTATATGTAAATATGTTTTGATCAGTTCTTATGTGAACCTATTTACCTGAACTGTAACTGCAAATAGTTAATTAATACCCGTGTACTACCCTGGTAAAACAAAGATAAATAAATAAATAAATGAATAAATATACTACCCTGGTAAAACAAAGATAAATAAATAAATAAATAAAATAATACCCACCACCTACCAGTGTGGAAGCTCTGCTTCCACAAATAGTAAGATATGTATTAACTTTGAGGTCATACTACCTCAGAGATGTAAAGTATTATAACTGACCTCAAGAACTGCTGTTGTTGTTTTTCGGCTTTTCCTGGTTAGGGGTCGTCACAGCGGAACTCTGGTCCGCTAATGATTGGCAGTAGATCTTCACAAACACCAAGGTGCCAGCTCGACGCTCAACCTTCAATGAAGGCACGCCCATTTACACATGTCTTTCAAACACCCACCCAACCACGGGGAGGACATGCAGACTCCACACAAAAGGCACTCCCCGCACTCCAGCCGAGAATCGAATGGGAGAACCTCTTGCTGTGAGGCAACAACACTACCGCTGCACCACCATGGGAGTAACTGATCTCAGAAACTGTGATATCATAAATCTTGTTAGACCTGACCCTCAAGAATTTTGGGTTTGAGAAGGGAAGACCCTGTCTATTTAACCTAGTAAACTTCTTTGAAAGGATAACAAAGGGTCTAGATGGTAGCCATGCTGTGTACTTGGCATAACTTGACATGGTCAAGAACTTTTATACCAGTCCCTATGCTGGCATCATGCAATAGGCTAAATGCTTTAAAAATGTACCTATATGTGGTACAATGGATAGTAAACTGGCTGAAAGACAGAACCCATACAGTATGAGGTGCAGGTGCCTCATCAGAAAATATGAAGGCAGTCAGTGGTGTCTTCAGAGCTCAGTGCTGGGACCTATCCATTTTAGTTATTTACTTATCAAATCTTCACACATCGGGATATTCACAACTGCAGGCAGTATAGAGGTTTCAGACTCCTGTCACACTGCATGAAACCTTTGAAGAGGATGATTTAGAAATGAATGTGCAGAGTAGTAGGAAGTAAGATGGCAGATAAGCAGTTCAAATTCAGATCAGGATGCAGTTCAAATGCTCCAATATTCGCAGTGAGAGAGATAGTTGAGAAGAAGCTAGAGATAAGAAAAGAGTCCAGCTGGGCATTCCTAGACTAGCTATCAAGAAAACTGATTTGCCCAATCCTGCAATGGTTCAAAGTCCCAGGCACATTGGTAGAATTAGTGCAAGTTATGTACAAGGTCCCAGTGACACAAGTACAAACAGTTTGGAATCACAGAGGAGTTTTCAGTGGTAATGGGTGTTCATCAGGGTTTAGGTCTGAGCCCCTTGCTGTTCATACTAATAATGGGCTACATTAGAAAACAGGTCAGAAAGGACAGTCGGTCAACAAAGTTGCTGTATGCAGATGATGTGGCATTACAGGTAGACTCTGAAGAATAACCTCAGCAAAGGATAGGGGAATGGAATGCAAAACTTAAGACAAATGGAATGAAACTGAGTGCATATGAGACTGATGTGATGTCAGCAAATGGGGGAAACCAGAAGAAACTGAGAAATGAGCAGAAGGAAAACAGCACAACAAGGTAGCAACTTCAAGTATCTGGGAGGGGTGGATGAGGAGAAGGGAAGTCTGAATGAAGAGGTCAAAGCTAGAAACAGAGGGGTTGCAGCCAGCTGACAGAGTGTCAGGGGTACTGTATGACAAAGCAATGCCAAAGAAGCTGAAAAGTAAGGTATAGAAAACAGTAGTGTGACCAATACCACTGTATGGTACAGAAGTCTGGAGCATACCTCTCAACTGTCCTCATAAAATGTTTGTTTTCTGGCAAATTATTAGTGATTGAAGTTAGAAAACAATAACATACATTTGAGTTTCAGACTTCATACCCTTCAGAAAATTCATGATAATGCAAAACCTGTTATTGTATCACCTTTCAAAGTTTGTAAGAGCAATATTTAAAAATTGTCCATATGTTTGGGTCTTTTTTTCCCGAATTATTTATGGCTTTGTCCAGATTTCCTGTTGTAAGAGATTGAGAGGTATGCTGGGCAGTGAAGGCAAAGCAGTTGATGAAGCTAGGGGTGATGGTGATTAAGTGTCTGAGATGGGAGGTAAGATGCACTCTGTGGGATAGATGAAGAAGTTAGGACATCAGAGAAGAAGCTGTGTAGCTCCAACTGCAGAGAAGGTCAAAAAGAACAGAGGACTGTGGTTCACACACATATACAGGGAAGAAGAAGACAATCTGGTGAAGATTTGAAGCTGACAAGAAGAAAGTAAGAGGAAATGAGGGCATCCAGCAAATAGATGGATGGACTGTGTGAGAGAAGACTAGTGCCAGTCAGGCATGACTGGCACTGAATCAAGAGAGGTGGTGACAGTTGATGTGACTCCCTGACCACATGGTAAAATTGGAAAAAGGGGGATGATGATGATAATTTCCCAACAGAGATCCAAGATGTCTGACCAACAAAGTTTGTAGACTACTGCAAACTGGGGGTTGTTATTAAGTCACCTTATCACATCCAACCTTACCAACCTTTGCAGAATGAGCTCACCCTAGTAAACTCTGGATGTATTAAAAATGTTCTCAAACTGAATGCTAAAAAGTGTAGTACCAGCATTTTTGGAATTTTTGCTAGACAGCCCCTCCACCTCATCATGCTGTATAGACAGCACAACACTACAAAAATGAAAAAAAAAAATAGTCAAGAACTTAGATACATGGGTTGATAAATCCCTCACTTTTGGCCATCATGAGACAATGGTTGTTAGAAAATCCTTTTGTTTAGTGCAGCTAACTGCCAAAGGAGTATCACTGAGGTCTAAAGAGGTAATCACAATCTTATACTTAGCACTGATCGTGTTCTTTTAGAGAGACCTCAAATGTTCCTAACCAAAAAAGATCACAGGCTTAAAATTCCCTAGCTACTAAGAGAAGCTGAAAGCTCTATACCTTCTTCAGTGTCTTACAGACTTTTGAGATGAGATCTCTGTCTCAATTACCTTGCCTTTAAATATCTGATTGTCCTAAGTCTCTTGTTCCTCTGCCAGTCCATTATCTGTACCAATACTAGAACAAGGGACCTAAATCTTTACCAGCAGATAAATAAGCCATGGTGGATGGACAAGGTTATAAACTATCTATTTTCAAACCTTTAGAATAAATGTCCACTGCATGTTAAGCAGTGCAACTTACCATCTTCCTTTAAACATAAACTAGATAACTGAATGGGTATCCACAGACTTCCTCCAGGATTGACTGATATGATCCTCCTGGAAAAAGGTTCTATAGCTTGAGGGAGGGTACTGGTAAAAAGAATGAATGGTCATAAGACACAATGGTTTTGGAATATCTATGACTCTATGTGTGGAGATTTAGACTACATAAATGAACAACTTCCACTTTCTCCAAGTTTGTATTACCTTGTAGTTGGTATAAACAATAAGCAAGATATAGTTTCCCACACTTACAGTGTAGCACTCCACTTCACCCCTGCAAACATATTATAGTGTATGTATAAGCATAGTATGTCATCATGTTTCTATTGATCGTATACTCAACTTTTAGTTGGGATATTTTTATTTATTTATTTATTGTAAAATAGATATGGCACTGCGTTGTTTAGTAGTCAACTCTACAATGTTCTCTTGAAATGCTGTTTATCCTTAAGATGGGTAACCTTGTCTGTCATCATTTCTCACAATGATTTTGTGGTTACTTAAGAAAAAACAAATGCGGCATCATGGCCTGAAACAAAAAAAATGCACCAAAGTTCTAAGACTGTCCCTCCTTTTCCACTCCTCTTTACTGAAATATATTTGGTGTACTTCTCCTAGCAGCAGCTTTGGTATCTTCTGTATATCACTGGCACTTTTATATGTGGTCTTTAATACTTTTATTATGTTCAGATTTAAAGCACTTTCTTTATTCAGTAATCTTTACTGTCAGCAAATAGTTTATTGTTTAAATTTAATGACTGCCTTAGATATTTTTTTTTATTTTCCTAACGAGATTTAAAACCAACCCTACTTCTGCATTAGAGTGAAAAGGGCATAAGACCATCTCTGAAAAAGACATGAAGAAGGCCAAGTTTTGCTCATTGGCCATAAGGAGACAGCACCATGCCTCATTACTTCAACATAAAGAAGTCTGCCACAAAGATACTTTGTAAAGGGGGACTATAGTTATGTTGATGGCACTTTCTTCATTTGTTGTAATATTATAACAAAAATTTTGAAATGCTACTAACATTGAAGTATGTCACAAAATAACCTATGAGGTTGCTCAACCTTTTATGCAAAGAATTATTTTCTTGCCACAGAGGTTGAGTGACCTCAGAGTTAATGCATTTAGAGTCATGGAGGTTTAGAATTATAGGATGGTGCTTCCTTTTTTTTTGGAAAGCTCAGTTGTAATTATATATATATATATATATATATATATATATATATATATATATATTTTTTTTTTATCATGATGTCAGTGAGTGTGTTTTTGCATGGAAATGAAACTGTAGGTTTCTGATTTATAAAAAATGTCAGCATATCTTCAGCCAGCAGTTACATATACTTAATTGTTTTGGAAGAGCGCAAATTCTACTTCCTGACAAGAACAATTTAAGTCGAGTATTTAATAGTATTACAAGATTTTTAAAAATGTCAACATTCAGTATAAACTTTACCATAGTTTTCTGCACTTCATCTAAATAAAATCCTTCTGTCTTTTGAATATTTATTTTTGTTTATTATTTTTACGGTTTTGCTTGCAACATTAGCTACAATAATCATGCACTTCAAGCAAGCATGAACTTCTTTTGTTGGTAAAACTGTGTCTTATCCTTAATCAAGTTCCTTGCTAGTTCATCAGCAAACATCCCTGTAGATTAAGCTGTAAAATCCTACTGACATAAAGCAGTATGAGCTTAGAGATTTCCCCCTTAGGGTCAGTCACTGATCCTGTCTCTGTCCTGCTCTTTCTTGTTGAATTATCACTGTGATTGAACAGCATATTTTAGAAAAAATGAATGTCATGAGGTCCCTCTTACTGCTGAGCTGCTGCTTATCAAGTCAACTCTGACCCCTGTTTGTTTATAAGACATAACGTAAATGATAGTGCTGGACATATCAATCAGTCCTTCACTACCACTGACAAACTGAAGAATTTTGCAGTGTCCTGTTTAAAAAGTTCTTAATATCTGCAAAAAGGGCAGACTCCATTTAATACACCAAAATTAAACTGCCCATCCATGTCCCTGATAAGCACTTCTATAGAAGTAGAAGGTCTTTCATCAGTGACTGTGAACCAAAGTCCAGCAAGTGGCATAAACATCCTATATTTCTTATGTTTGCTTCATTCCCTTCAGCTTGGCTAACTTACTCTGGCTGCATTACCTGATGAATAAACAAAACAAAACAACCTGGTTTGTAAGTGGGATGTTGTAGTACACAAGGTGTTTAACTTCAGTCTCAAATGTGGCCCCACTAGTTTCATATGTGTGCACTGGCATACATATAAAGAAGACAATATTGGTTACTTCTTTAATGTTAACTCGACCAAATTACCTGCAACATCTTGCCCACTTGTCAGCAGGTCAGTACTGACATAAGATGGCACTTATTGGAAAAAGCTTGCTGTATTATCCTGGTACCTGGGACTTAGCACATCTCTAACAGTACAGTCAAACTTTGTTGTATACACCTTCTTCACCACTTCTTGATATATGCAATAGTTCTTAATTTAGTTCAAAAAATGCTGTATATAAGATAATTAAAGAGCATGCTATAGTGAATGAAAGGGTAATAAAATGCCACCTTAGCTTTCAGTGTTTTGAAACGTGAAAGATGTCTGTACTAGAAAAAATGTTACTTTCAAGTCATAAACATGTTTCTGACCCTGCATGTGTTTATTTCGACACAGGAGTCTCTGAACATCATTGTGATACTTCTGACTTGTGCAAAAATAGCTAGCGCAGTGTTTGCAGAAAGCATGCAATGCTCATTTCATAGCAGCATACTATACAGTGAAATGATTTTCTTCATATACTTTGAAAGTCCAGCTTACATTTAAAATTACAATATTGTGAACTTCTCCAGGAAAAAATCTTTTTGTTCATTATGTTCCTCTTAACATGGCAATAAAAGCAGGTGGGTTTAGAATGATGGTTAAGGTCTTCAACCCTAGGCACACAGCACAAGGTTTGATTCAGACCTCATGTTCAGTGTAGTTAACCTAGTATTTACCAAATAACCTATTAAAAAACACCCTAAAGCATTTCAAAAAACATGTGAAACAGTGAAGCAAAACTTAATGAATATTTAAAAAACAGGCATGCAGCATTATCTGATTATACCTACCTGGGAAGATGACAAAGTAGCTACCAATTTCTGAGATAATGAGTACCTTGAGCAAAGGTAAAAGTAAAGAGAGCAGAACAGTGCCAAGCAGTGAAAAAGGTCTCGTGGCAGAGGAACAGGTGTAAGCAGTATTAATTTAACCACATTTATAATGGCCAATTCAGGATTCAAAGACTCTGAAATCATCTCTGAAATCTGAAAATAAATGTTATTATAGGTAGTACATGTGCTCAAAATATAATAAGCAACTCACCACACACTATTGTACAAAGTATGTACAATTCATCATGATTATAGATTACTTTCCAGAAATTCACAACTATATTTATGAATGAAATAAAAATAAAACAAAAAATGGTGATTACCAGAACAGAACTTTTTGCATGTAGCACTTTGCCCCCAGACCTCTGTGGCAATGGGCTGTGCCTGTACCTGCCCAGTTAAACAACCCTGGTACCAAAATAATGCAGTATTAAGTAACAGATAAAGTATGTAATGCATAATTAATCTCTTTGTTTATACTTCATTAGAATATGCCTTCTGTTCCACTATGAAGACCAATTTAACACTATCAATGGTAAGCCATTTTATAGAAGTTATCAGTTCATAGAAGAGCCTTCGTGGCATTCACTGGCTTATGCATCTGCCCTAAAACACGGTGATTCGGCTGTATTTCTTCAGATGTTTACTTACCTTGTGCTTTGTTGTGTTCTGCATATATGCTTCCTGGCAGTACTGGTTATCGAAATTCCTTGCATAACTATTTTACTACTAATACAATGTACATGCGATGTCTAACTATTTAGTAAGTACTAGCTGCATGACCAGAAAATAGTCTGAATTCTGACAGCTTTTTAGCACATTGGTTCTCAGATTCTGTCTCAGTGAGCATGACTACAGAACAATCTGAAATATAGTAGTTTTAGGCCACAGATTCTCAGACTACATCACAGCGAGCCTTCTCCAAACAACAAAAACAGTTACTGAGTCACCACTATTTAGCAAATTTCTTAAGACTTCCTCTTACAAAAACAGTATTTGCTGCATTGTACACTTTGGCTCTAACCCCAATGTCACAAAAATACACATAGCAAAAATAAACACAAACCCATAAAAACACACAAGCACACATATGCACAAAACACACAGACACACTGATGCATGCACATACACACACACTTGCACATGTACACTTGTACAATATATATGTATGTGCACCTAACTGCACACAGAGTCACATATGCAAACATATGCATACACATGCACACACATGCAAAACATGCATGTACACACGCATATTTTCATGGACTACATGAAAAGAGACATGGAGGAGCTCTCAGATTATGTAGCCCAGGTGGGTATGACCCTAGCCATGAGCAGTCTCCTACCATCACCCAGAATGATACCACAGTACAAGCAGAAAATGATTGATTTCAACAACTGGCTAAGTTTCTGGTGTCATTCTAAGGGGATACAGTATCTGTCTGCCTGAGATGACATGAATGATAGACCTCAATGCTTTGCCAGAGATGGCCTGCATCTGTCACCCCTGGGCTTCCGGATACTGGCCAAGCCACTTGCCACCCCTATAGTGCTTTTTTTAGGCGGTGTTCCAAAGACCAAATTGCCACCATAACAGCTACAAACAAATGCAATCTGAGGGTTATGCTGCTCAATGCTAGAAGTCTAAATCTCAAAATGACTAGCTGAAAGCACTCCTTAAAATCGAGAACATCGATATTTGTGCTGTAACAGAGACCTGGTTCAAGGCAGCAGAAACCACCCATGCACTACCAGGCTATATCTCATTCCACACCTTTCGGCCCCAGAACTTGGACAGAAGCTCCAAAGGTGGTGGTGTTTCCATATTCATAAAGGGTGTGCACACCTCCAGACTGGTAGCCCAACATAACCCATCAGCGATATTTCAAGTACAGCTAACATTGGGTAAGGCAGCCATTCAGGTTGCAGTCTGCTATAGGTCCCCAGCCATGTCCCAAGACTCACACTCCATGTTCTTAAGCATCCTGGAGAATATCAAGGTTCAACCTAACACTCTCATACTGGGTGACTTCAACTACCCCTCCATTAACTGGGAAAACTACCCATGTACCAATTCACTTGACCAACATTTCATGGAATTCATTAATCCCAATGTCCTGGACCAGCTCTTTCATACCCCCACTAGAGGTAGCAACATCCTTAACCTGGTCATTACTAAAAAAGGCAACCATTGCTCTATACCAATAGTCAACTCCTCCCTGGTTAGATCCGACCACAAACTAATCACCTTGAAAATCCACCCCCCCCTCCCTGTAAAGGTAACCATCATGAAAAACTTCTCCAAAGCTAACTTTGGGCTCCTAAAAACAGAGGTGGCTAACTTCACGGCACCCATGCAATTGGACAACAGCTGCATGACCACTGAATCACACACCAATGCACTATATGAACACATACACAAAAGCATGGATCTCGCCATACCCAAGGGAACCAAGACGCTCTCCTCCAAAAAAAGGAATCCAATCTGGTCATCCCCTGCAATAAACAAACTCTACAACAGAAGGAGGAAACTTATGTGGAATATGGTGAAGTTGCAAGACTGGAAAAACTCCGTTATCATCCTCAACAAAATGTTGAGATCCCTCCTCAAATCCTCTAAAGCTAGCTATGAAAACAGAATTGCAACATATAGTAAAGACACCCACAAGGCCTTCTATAGTTATGTACAGAATCTCCATGGCAATACCCAGATTTGCTCAGAGCTTTTGCACAATAGCACTTCCTATACTGAGCCAGCAGATATTGCCAATATACTGGCCGACAAATTCAGTGCCAACTTTACTCTCTCTCCCCCACCAAAGGACCAATCACAAAACCAATAGATTGCCAGGCACCCATTATTACTGCTGCACAGGTTAAAACAGCACTGTCCAAGGCCAAGAATACAGCTTCTATGGGAACTGACAATATCCCTGGCTGTGTTCTACATGAACTACAGAGTGAACTGGCACCTCACCTATGTCCCCTGTTCAATTACAGCCTCACCTCAGGCTTTGTCCCTACCGAATGGCACACTGCTACAGTCATCCCTCTCCACAAAGGAAGAGTAACTACAGACCCTGGTAACTATTGCCCCATTAGCCTGATGAGTCTGATATGCAAAGCATCATTATGGACCTAATAAACAAGGATATAGGGAATCTCCAAATCCTGGATCCCACACAGTTTGGTTTTGTGAAGGGCAGATTATGCCTGTTCAACCTGGCTGACTTCTTTAAGTCAGTCACCAGAGCTGTGGATATAGGCAAGGTAGATCATACAGCCTACCTTGATCTGGCCAAGGCCTTTGATACCATTCCCCACTCAGAAATCATAGAAAAACTCACCAAGCTAGGCATCAATCCCTATATCACTAGATGGGTTGCAAACTGGCTCACAGATAGAACCCATAGTTTGAAAGTAGCTGACTCCAAGTCAGACTGCCGACCAGTCACAAATGGAGTCCCACAGGGTTCAGTCCTGGGTCCTCTCCTGTTTGGTATTTACTTCTCTGAAGTCCAGGCCAACAAGAAGGGACTCTGGCTGACAAAGTTCGCAGATGATTGCAAGTTGGGTGCCATAATTAACTCCCCAAGTGATGTTGACATCCTAAAAAAAAGGCCTCACTGAGACCAACGACTGGTGTCAGAACCATGGACTTAAGCTCAATGCCATAAAATGTGTCATCATCCTTTGGGAAAAAAATGGTTCCCATGAATTACCACATCGATTATAGTCCACTGAGCACAGAAGGCTTTATAATTATAAGAGATCTGGGAACACAGGTTGACAACAACCTTTCTTTTGACCACCACATTGCCACTGTGGTCAGAAAGTTCTTCTACTGGCACATCTCATTACTAAGGGTTTTGCATCCAGGAAGAAAGAGGTCATTGTCTCCCTCTAAGCCAATCATTGAGTACAATACCCCATTTGGCATGTACCTCACTAGACACCTGCAACAACTGGAGAGGCTGCAAAAGTACCTCACAAAGAGGATCCTAGGCCTTAAACACTTGTATTATATGGACAGACTGAAAAAACTCCAACTGTTCTCTGTCTCATATCACCTACTTGAAGCGATCTCTGCTTGACTTACAAAGCCATGTCTAACCCAGCTCTGTTAGAAATGTTACATCTAAAGAAATCCCAATCCCTTTGCACTACATGCTCCAGAGACCTCAACCTCATTACCACAATCAACAGAACAAGCTGAAGTGACAGGTACATAACCCAGAGGCGGCCCATGCTATGGAATAGACTTCCCATACATGTCAAGAGGAGCGCCTCACTGGCCCTCTTCAAGAGAAATCTTCATGAGTGGATGGGAAATAGAAAATTCACCCCGGGGATCACTCCAGTGACTCTACTCGATAGAGACACTGGGAACTAAGGTCGGGTGGCACGATGCCAGGGTAATCCTATAGGCTAGGCTTGTAAAGGCTCCGGGGCCATTAGCCTAGTACACACCTATGAACCTATATGTACACATATGTTCACACACTCAGACACATTTGTATAAACATACATGTGTGCACACATACAGACAAATGCACTCATGCACATGCATGAGCAAGTGCTTTTGTGCTTACACACATGCATGAGCAAGTGCTTGTGTACAAACACACACACACGCACACAAACATGCTCATAAACACGTGCACTCTTGCACGCACACATACACACACACACACACACACACACACACACACACACACACACACACACACACACACAGATACACCCACACACATACATGTGTGTACAAATATAATGCTGATACAACCTCATTAGGAATAAAATATGCAAAGTCAAAAAGCAAGACCAAAACAATTTATAATACAAGATGATTCTGTCTGGCTGTTTTTAAAGATTTTGGCATTAGATTATGCCATTGGTTATTTTTGCTTCTTTGTTAACATATCTGAACACTAAAAGCACTACAGTAAGACAGTGCTGAAAAATAGCTGTGGAATGTCTATTCTAATACTAACTTAAATTTAAATATGAAAGACCTTCCTTCTGACATTTGTTATGAATCCTAATATGTGCTTAGCCTTGATAATTACATTTGGAACCTTCTAGTAATAGCTGTGGCTATGTAAGGTTTACAATACCTAAAATCCTGCCAGGACATCTGTTGCTGTATGAAGGGCTGTCAGCCCAACCAGATAGAATTTTGTAGATAATTCTGTGTCATTGTAGATATTAATATAATCCACAGGCTTGTGTAACAAATGTAAAAAGAACTATATGTTATGATTAAATTATATTTTGTAATGAGCTTCAAAAATGTAACCACAATGCAACCCGCTGGAGGAAAGCTGATAAGTAAAGCATTTTAGGACTGTTTAATCTCAAGCTTGGAGACAGGATGTCTGGGCTAGGAAATTCTTTCTATTGTCTTAAGACATAGATAATTACTAGGTTTCACATATAAAAGTGTATTTTATTGCTGTAGTTTCCTGGCAGGTGCAGCTTAGAAAGAAATGTAAATTCTGAGTTTCTGTTAGGCTGGGAACTAAAGGAAAAGTGATAAAAATGATGCAATCTGAGATGAGTCAGCAGTACTGTGTATTATCAAATTAAGACTTTCTTAGACAGAAAGACTGAGCATTTTATATCTTGTCTTGGATCTAGTAAGAACATCCACTCACCAGCACTTGCTTGCATTGGCTGTAAGTAGTTTATTTAGAACTTACTATTTCTCTTAGTGATAGAAAGAATATAGCTAGATTAGTCTGGCTGTTTTCTATATTTATGTCAGACTATCCTACAGTACTGTTTTAAAGCATTTTTCTGTGATTTCTGAACTCTGTAATGTCATTGTGTTGAAGTAATAAGTATTGTCTTGTGTTTTTATTATTTATTATTAAGTATTTTTAAACCATTCAACTGTGGCTGTTTTGGGTAGAGATAATTTAAGCTCTAGAGTACTCGCATGTATTTGGTGATACTGTACAAAGCCACTCCAATAGCTTAGCTATTCGTTACACTTACTAACTGGATAATAATATTACACAGTGAAATTGGTCACCCTTTGCAATGGCCTTATAGTAGCTAATATTGGTGGTTGGTGGCAGTTGGTACTGCCTTATAATCTGGGCAGAAAGGGGACATAGCCAGAGAACCTGTGCCAGTGTTCACCAGGAGTGTTTCTGTGTTTGCAAATAAATCAAATCTTAAAGTGTATGTGTGTCAGCTACTTGGGCAGGGACTTGAAGCACTGGTTGGACAGAGAGGGTGCTGGAGGTTTTAGCTTGACCACTAGACATGATTGCAGCTTTGGTCATAGCTGCATCTGAAAATAGCAACCAGGAGGACAATCAGACTGACCGTGGAGATGTACAACACTTAGAGAATGGACAGCTCAACCTTTCTACACAGGACTTAACAATCCATCTAGAGCTAAAGAGACTTGAGTTGGAGGGCAGGCATTTGGAAATGAAAGCTGAAGAGAAGGAGAGGCAGAGGCAACATGAAAAGGAGATGCTGACTCTTCGTCAGAGTCATGGAGGTAATGGGAAAGGGATTAACCGGACCCCATAAGCAACAAAGGTCGGTAAATTTCTTCCACAGTTTAAAAAGGGGGATACTTTTGATAGTTTCATTTACATGTTAGAGAGGGTATGTAAACAGTAAGATGTTGACCAAAGGCTCTGGGTATGGTTCCTGACCACCTTACTCCATGGTAAAGCTGTAATTGTGCTGTCTAGACTACCTGATCATAATTTTTTGATTATACTGCTGTAAAGAATTGTTTGCTAGAATTTCTTAAGCTAACACCTGAAACTTATAGGAAAAGATTTTGTGAGCATAGACGCAAGGCAGATGAAAGTGCATGTGAATATGTTGCTGAACTGAGCAGTTATTTTCATAGGTGGGTGAGTGGATGTCAGGTAACCACTTTTGAAGGCCTGACAGACCTTCTGGTGAGGGAACAAGCCCTTAGCACTTTGCCTGAGGACATGAGGATTTGGTTAGTTGATAGACAATGTTCTACTTCAGATAAGTTGGGAAAGAAGGAAGACCTATACCTAGCAAGCAGGGCATCACTGGACAGGAAAGGGACACCCTGTGCTGCTCATGGGACTAAAGAAATGCATGGTGGGCAGTCCAGACTGCCCCAACGGAATATACCAGTAGCAGGGTAAGCCAGTAGTCCAGGTACATGTCCAGGACCTAGGGTTAAATGTTTTGAATGCAAACAGTGGGGCCATGTAGCATATAGATGTTCATGGAGGCAAGGTGGGGAACAAAAGGTAGAAGATCCAGTAAGTAGAAAAGACAAAATGCCAATAGTAGCCTGTCTTGAGACAACAAGGGTACCAAACTGCCATCCTGCAGATGTCCTGATAGGGAAGGATTTTGATGAGGCAGTACCATGTGTTAATGCAGTTACACACAGTCAGGTTTGGAGACAAGCATTTGTGTCTGGTAGCCTGGGGGAGACCCTGTCAGACTGCACACTTGCAGCCAGGGCTGGTGAGGTGATTACTTCAGGGAGGGAGCTACCCTGTAGCAGTGAGACTGAAGGTGAGCCACAGCTGCTTGTGAGTACTGCTGTTCCCTTGGACAGAGTGACTGCAAAGGTAGAGGTGAGTAGACGTACCCAGGTAGACATTGAGGCACAGCTGTCAGTGGATGCCAGACTTCCTGTGGAAGTTGAGCTGGGAAGGGTTACAAAGAGAGAGAGTTGAAACAGGCTCAGCTCTCAGACTCTATATGACAAGGTCTGAGGCAGGTAGCTGGTCAGGCACCTGATTCTCAAGGGAAGGTGGAATCTGTATACTGGAACCAAGGGTTACTGTATAGAGAGTGGACTCCTGAGGGATGGCTAGAAGGTGAGTGAATACAGCAGTTGGTAGTGCCTAGAGCCTACCATCTGGCACATCTAGCTATAGCCCATGATATTCCCTTTGCAGGTCATATGGGCATAAAACATACAAAGATACATATTATGCAGAACTTCTATTGGCCTGGAATTTCCAGAAATATAACAGGGTACTGCAGGACCTGTGAGCAGTGCCAAAGGGAAGGCAAGGCAGGAGACAAGATGAAAGCTCCTTTGATGCCTTTGCCTGTGATTGAAGAGCCATTTCAGATGGTAGCTATGGACACTGTGGGGCCTCTGAGTACCCCAAGTTCCACAGAGAAAAATTATATCCTAGTGGCAGTATATTATGCTAAAAGATACTCTGAGGCAGTGGTTTTGTCCTCCACTGAGGCGGAAAAGGTGGCAAATGCTTTGTTAGAGATTTTCAGCAGGATAGATTTCCCAAAATAAATACTGACTGACAGAGGTACCAATTTCATGTCAGACCTGCTGGCTTGTCTGTTGAAGTACTGTGGGGTGAAGCACCTAAAGATCACCCCCTACCATCCCCAGACTAATGGTCTTGTTGAGAGGTTAAACTCTACAATCAAGTCCATGCTATGAGCATTTGCAGACTGGCTTAAGAGGGAGTGGGACAAAGATTTTCCCCATCTGTTGTTTGCTTACAGAGAGGTTCCCTAGGAATCCAAAGGTTTTTCATGCTTTGAATTGCTGTATGGGCATAGGGTGAGGGGACCTCTAGATTTAATTTATGATGAGTAGGAAGGTGAGTGCAAATCTCACAAGGAGTCTGTTGTGGCATATGTCCTAAACCTCAGTACAAGGCTTAGGGAACTCATGGGCTTGGCCCAGGAAAACCTGGCAGAAGCCCAACAGCAGAAAAAGGTCTGGTATGACAGGAATGCTTGAGTTAGAGAGTATGCTGTAGGGCAGCAGGTAATGGTTCTCATTCCTGTCAGACACAACAAGCTGAAAGCAGCCTGGGAGGGATCCTACAAGGTGGTAAGCAAGGTCAGTGATGTTAACTACATGGTGGAACTGCTAGGCAGGAGGCAGGAGCACAAATTGTACCATGTTAACATGATGAAACCATACCATGATAGGGAGGCCTTTGTGCTGAGTATTTGCAGTGGATTTCTGGAGGGCTCTGAGGGAGATCTTGTGACTGATCTCCTCAGTGAGACTTGGACTGACACCTCAGTGGAAGGGGTAGCAATGTCCCAGCAGCTATCTCCTACCCAGGTTTGAGAAATCCGAGCAATGTTACAGGAGTTTGGGGACATGTTCACTGGGAAACCAGGGTGCACCCACCTGGTGCAGAACCAGGTGGATACAGGAACCCAAAGGCCTATTAGGCAGGCGCCTTATAGGGTGCCTGAGAGAGTCAAACAGACGCTGAGGGAGGAGATACAGGAAATGTTGGAGCTAGTGGTAATTCAGAAGTCCAACAGTCCCTGGGCCTCCCCAGTGGTGCTGGTGCCAAAGAAGGATTGTAGCACCAGGTTTTGTGTAGACTACGGGAAATTAAATAGTCACATAGAGTCAGATGCTTACCTCATGCCTAGGACAGATGAAGCCCTAGAGCAGCTGGGTGGGACTAAGTATCTTACTACCAATGATCTTACCAAGGGTTACTGGCAGGTGCCCTTGACTCCCAGTGCTAGAGAGAGGTCAGCCTTTGTGACTCCTTTTGGCTTGTATGAGTTCACAAAATGCCTTTTGGGATGGAAAATGCCCCAGCAACTTTCCAGAGGTTGGTAGATCATATCCTAGCAGGAGCAGGAGGGTTTTCCCTTGATTCCCTAGATGATATTGCCATCTACAGCTTTTCCTGGTAAGAACACCTTCTCTGAGGAGGTGCTAGGCAGACTACAGAGGGCAAGGTTGACCATTAAGCCCAGCAAATGTCAGGTGGGTATGGCAGAGGTCTCCTACCTGGGACATAAGAGTGGAGGATGGTGTGATCAGGCCAGAACCTGCCAATGTGGAAGCCATTCAGGCATGGCCTGCACCTCTTACCAAAAATCAGGTGAGGTCATCCTTAGGGACAGCAAGGTACTACAGAACCTTCGTCCCCAGTTATAGTACCATAGCTGCTCCCCCTCACAGACCTGACAAGGAAAAACAGGCCAGATAAATTAGTCTGGACCACACCATGTGAGCAGGCATTCCAGAAGCTTAATGAGGTTTTTGGGAGGACCCCCTGTATTAGCCAATCCAGATTACAGCAAATAATTTCTTGTGCAGGTGGATGCTTCGAACCGTGGGGTGGGAGCTGTACTTAGCCAGATTTATTCAGAGGGAGAAGAGCACCCAGTGGTTTACTTAAGTTGTAGGCTCCAATCCATGGAGAAATGCTATGCAGCTGTAGAAAAGGAATGTCTAGCCATAGTGTGGGCACTGCAGAAACTTCAGCCTTATCTGTATGGAAGAAAATTCACTGTAGTTACAGATCACAATCCCCTAACCTGGTTACACTAAGCCAGACATCAAAATGCCAAGTTGCTAAGATGGAGCCTAGGGTTGCAAGCATATGATATGTCAGTACAGCACTGCATTGGGGTTAGCAACACTATCGAAGATGGGCTCTCAAGACAAGGAATGAGGTAAGGTGTACCCAGATAGACCTAACCCTCAAAAG
Source organism: Protopterus annectens (assembly GCF_019279795.1). Taxonomy (NCBI): domain Eukaryota; kingdom Metazoa; phylum Chordata; order Ceratodontiformes; family Protopteridae; genus Protopterus; species Protopterus annectens. The sequence continues at coordinate 747,718,360 of NC_056726.1, forward strand.
CAATTTTTCTCAAGGGACACTTAAAAAAACTAGCTTGAGTTCTCAGGGGGGGTGGGGTGGAGAAATGTGAAAAACTGAGGGCTTACCAGCCCAGCCAGATAGAGGTTTTCGATAATTCTGTGCCATTGTAAATATTAATGCAATTCACAGGATTGGTTTACAAATGTAAACAGAACTATATGATATGATTAAACTATATGTTGTACTGAGCTGTAAAAACATAACCACAGTGCACCCTGCTGGACAGAATCTGATAAGTAAAGCATTTTAGGACTGTTTGATCTCAAGCTCGGAGACAGGATGTCTGGGCTAGGAAATTCTTTCTATTGTCTTAAGACATAGATAATTACTAGGTTTCACATACAAAAGTGTCTTTTATTGCTGTGGTTTCCTGGGAGATGCAGCTTACAAAGAAATGTACATTTTGAGTTTCTGTTAGCCTGGGAACTAAATGAGATGTGATAAAAATGGTGTAATCTGAGATGAGTCAGCAGTACTGTATTCTACTTTCTCAGAGAGAAAGACTGAACATTTTGTATCTTGTCTTGGCTCTAGTAAAAACATCCACTCACCTGCACTTGTTTGCTCTGTCTTTAGAACTTAGTATTTCTCTTAGAGATAGATAGAATATGGCCAGATTAGTCTAGCTGCTTTCTATATTTATGTCAGACTATCCTACAGCATTGTTTTAAAGCATTTTCCTGTGATTTCTGAACTCTGTAATGTCATTGTGTTGAAGTAGTAAGTATTGTCTTGTGTTTTTATTATTTATTATTAAATATTTTTAAACACTTCAACTGTGGCTGTTTTGGGTAGAAATAATTTAAGCTATAGAGTACTTGCATGTATTTGTTGATACTGTACAAAGCCACTCCAATAGCCTTGTTGTTCATCACACTTACTAAGTGGATAATAATAGCATTACACAGTGAAATTGGTCACCCTTTGGGAAGGTCCTTATAGTAGCTGATAGTAGTGGTTGGTGGCAGTTGGTACTACCATATCATCTGGGCAGAAAGGGGACATACCCAGAGAACCTGTGCCAGCCTTCCACAGGAGTGTTTATGTGTTTGTATATAAATCAAATCTTAAAGTGTGTGTGAGTCAGCTACTTGGGCAGGGAAACAAAGCACTGCTTGGACAGAGAGGGTGCTGGAGGTTTTAGCTTGACCACTAGGCTGATATATGGACCCTATAGCTGTGCCAGTGGGGAGTCTTATTGGGGATCTGGAGATAAAGGGAGAAACCAGCCCCAGACTGACTGTGATCTCTGTGTGCTTTTAAGGGAAATTGTACTTTACTGTGTGTGTACTTGTTATCCTCCTAATGTGGACGCCCCCTCACATTTGTTAGTATTGAGGATTGTGGATCCTTGATTTCTGTGTCAGTGCATGGGCATCACACTGTATACTCCCAGAATCCAATCCTAGCACTCCTAGCAAGTGGGTGAAATGTTAAGGATAAAGATACCAACACTGTGACTATGCAAACATTCATCAGGTGCACAGGGTTTGGTTTCTCTGTAAACAGCTCTGAGAATGACCACATCACCTCAACTATAACTATTATTAATGCAAACCTAAAATGATGTATTCTTGAACTACCATTGTGCAAGCTAAAATATGGTAAAAACCACAAAACTAGGAAGGTTAGCAATTGAAAACAAAACACTTTATTAAAACAAACAATTCTTTTTTTGACATCAAATAACATTGTTTTTTCACATAATACTTGCTTTAAAATTGTTGCTTGCAATTCAGTTGGATCTCCATTATGTGCTTATAAAAATACATAGCTACAGGGCTTAATTCATTACCTTTTTGATGTCTCTGACATGCTCTTTTAACCTTTCTGCAAAACTCCTTTTGCTTTCACCTATGTAATATTTGGTGCACCTTAAACCATAAATCACCCCTTCGATTCCACAGCTGAAAGGACCTTTTTCCTGAAATGTCTTACCATTAAGCATTCATTTTTTATCTAGGCAATGGAATAAACGTCACTGAGTCAGGTTTGAAGAAGAACAGGAAGCAGGAAGACGTTAGCGGTTCCATCACATACCAACGGACTATACAGCATCATTCACGGAATATGATAGTGATGTCCAGAAGGAATATCCTCGTTTACCCCTGGTAATGAGGAATATATGTAAAAAACTTTTTGTAACCAGCCGGGATTGAATGGCAATCATAAACCATCCTGGAATGGGTCAGAGAATTACAGAGAGAGCGGATACGGCCCATGTTTCTTCAAACGAGGTAAATGGAATTGACCGTGTAATACAAGAGGCAGATTTTAGCAAACATGGACAAACTGAGACTGTTGTTTCTGATTATGTAGTTCATTTCTCAAGTTGCAATCTAACTTATTATGACATGCGATTTTGAATAGGGGTTTGAAATTTATCCCTACAACATTGCCAAGACTATATGAAATTAAGGTGGAAATATTTAAGTTTGTGCGGAAGCTACATTTATTTAATTATTTCAGTGAAAATGGAACAGATTGTAATATTTTATGCAGTGTCACTGAATTGGATGGTAGTAATGATAGTTGTTTTTCTTGCAACTCAGAAGTGGAATCAAATGCTTATTGTAAATTTAATACAGAGGGTATACCCCATAAAGGTGACTTTATTCCCCCATTTAAGAATGACACGATACAACAGTTTTCTTCTTTTCTAAATTATAGTGTTGAAAAATAATATAACTTATTCTGTAAAAGGAAAAAAGAAATTAAATATAATTTGAATAAGGAGGAATGGAGAAGTTTAAACAATTTTAGTATTAGAAGGGATCTGGTGTTTAAACCAGCAGATAAGGGGGGAAACTAGTTGTTTTACATTTTACACAATATCTTAAAATGTGTTATGATCACTTAGAAAATAAGGAGATATATGAAAAAGTGGATTTGGATTCTTATTATAAAGCTCTAGATGAATATAAGGGGCTTATGAATAAGAGTTTAAGATTAAATTATTTTTTTCTAACAAGGATGTGCAATATATATTTAGTAGTAAAAATTGTTCCATGACCCATTTCCTTTGTGTATCTAAGATACATAAAAGCTTACACAATCCTCCAGGCTGTCCTATTGTGTCATCCTGTGGATATTTCACTCACAATATTTCATGATTTTTACACCAACATTTATTAAATAAAGTAGTCAAGCTACCATCGTATAACATGATGTATTTGATTTTAAGGAAACAATTAAGGATATAAGATGGAACAATGAAAGGTATTTTATAGTTGTTGATGTAATAAGTTTGTATACTAGCATTAAACATGATTTTAGACTACAGGCTGTCTTATATTTTTGAGGTAATAATCCAAATACACATTTTATATTAGAATTAATTTTATTTTGTTTGAAGAATAATATGTTTGAGTTTAATGGGTAGTTATTTAGGCAATTAGAGGGCACAGCAATGGGGGCAGTGTTTGCCCCCATGTATGCTAATTTATTTATGGGGTACTTTGAAAAGTTATATATTTATAGGATTTTTTTAAAAGGTACGTACTAAGATATTTTAGGTTTATAGATGATTTGATTTTTATTTGTGAAGGGGTCGTGATAGGGTTTCAGAGATCTAGGGATAAATTTGGTATAGATTTTTATGGTTTGCAGCAAGGAAGGAAGATTAATTATTTAGATGTCACAGTAGAAGGAATGGGTGATGGAAATATTAAGAGAAAAATTCATAGAAAAGTTTGAACAGCATGATTATATTTTACATGGCACTAGTTGTCATCTACTGTACACAATAAAATCAATTCCATTTGAAGTGTTTTTGAGAATAGGGATATTTTAAGGATAGATTATGTAGTGAGGAAAGAGAGTATAAAGGAGAATTGGATAAAACTGGTAAAATGTTTATTAGCAGAGGGCATGGAAGTGACATAATAAGAGAAGCTGCTAAGAAAACAAATACAAAATACAAAGGGCATTGTTATCAGGAATATGGAGACAGGAATAAAATACAAGAAAGTAATAAAATGCAAAATTTCATTTTTTTTGTTATGAGGCTTTGTTTGCAGAGAAATTTGCAGACCTAGTTAAGTATAGTTGTGACATTTTGGAGAGGGATGCACGTTTAGAGTCTTTACATAACAAAAAAAAAATGAGATTTTCTTATATGAGAGTGAGAAGCATTAAGGATGTCCTGGTGCATGGAAAGGTCTGTCTACCCAAGGTGATAAGATATGATACAATCATTCAATAAGGCACTTTTCCCTGTGGTAAGTGTACAGGATGTCTGTTTTGTAGTGAGGAGCTTCCCATATATCAATGGTAAGAAATTTCAGGAACAAGATCCTTTCAGCTGTGAAAGCAAAGGGATGATTTATGGTTTAAGGTGTCCTTGTGGCAAATATTATATAGGTGAAAGCAAAATGAGTTTTGCAGCAAGGTTTAAAGACCACGTCAGAGACATCAAAAAGGTAGTGAATTTAGCCCTGTAGCTTTGCATTTTTTACAAGCTCATAATGGGGATCCAACTGGGTTGCAAGCAACAGTTTTAGAGCAAGTATTACATAAAAAAAAGCAATGTTATTTGATGTCAAAAATTAGCTTTGGAAAAAATAATCAGTATTCATCTTAAAGTTTAATGCTCTTTGTCCAACAGGTTTAAATAGAGAATGCAACTGGAAGTGTTTTCTGTAAAGAGGTTTCTTTAAATGTTTTTAATTAATTAATTGCTAATTTAGAAATGTGGGGTATTTAAGAGGAGTTTGTATGTATGTGGAATATACCCTGTTAAAGGCTTGTCATAGCTGAGGCACTAGAGCATATTACTACTTTTTTTGTTTTAATAAAGTGTTTTGTTTTCAGTCGCTGGCCTTCCCAGTTTAGTGTTTTTTACAGTGAAATTGTGTATTGTACAGTTTATCTGACTGCACACACACTTTGTACTAGAATGTCAGAAATATTTTGTGAAGAAACTAAATCAGATCATTATCAGTACTTTTTAATATTTATTGGAGGGTTGCATACCTTACTGAGGAATTTTGTAAGGTTTACAGACAATCACATTCTTTCTTCTGAAAGCTTATTATATAATGTTTAATAGCTTAGCTGTGTTTTAAATCCTATGTCTATTGAGCAAATAACATCATGAAGTGACAAACTACTGCAGTTTCTGTTTTTAAAGACAATGGATTCAGTTGTCCAATTCATTTGTCACTTTTTGTTGTTCAAATTTCTGGTGTGTATATAGCATACATAATATGGTTCATAGGTTCATAGGTTCATAGGTTGGTACTAGGCCATCAGCCCTAGGGCCTATACAAGCCTAGCCATAACAATTCCCTGGCTATTTCTTCCCACATTATTTACTTTCCTGGACCCCTGTCTAGCAGGGCGACTGACGTGATCCCTGGGGTGAATTTCCTTTCTCCCATCCAAACGTCAAGGTTCCTCTTGAAGAGGTCCAAAGAGGCACTCTGCTTGACATGTATGGGCAATCTATTCCAGAGTCTGGGGAGTCTCTGGGTCAGGAACCTATCCCTCCAGCATGTTTTGTTTATTGAGATGACAAGGTTTAGATCCCTGGAGCGTGTAGCTCTGAGGGATTGGGATTTCTTTAAGTGTAGCATGTCCAACAGCTCTGGGTTTGACATGGCCTTGTATGTTAAGCAGAGATCGCCTCAGAGTAGACGATCTGCGACAGAGTATAGCTGGAGTTTTTAAGGCGGTCAGCGAGGGCATCTGCTTTAGGCCTGTGATTCTTTTAGTGAGGTATTTCTGAGGCCTTTCCAGTTGTTGCAGATGTCTTGAGAGGTACATACCAAATGGGGTGTTGTATTCTATAATGGGTCTAATGAGGGATGAGTACAGTGGGACAATGACCTCCTTTCTTCTGGATGAAAAGCCCTTCGTGATGAGGTGTGCCACATAGAAGGATTTCCTGACTGTTGTGGCGATGTGGTTATCGAAGGTGAGACCACTGTCCACCTGTGTCCCTAAGTCTCTTATCACACTTTCTGTGTTTAGTGTACTGCCACCTATATGGTAATTCATGGATACATGTTTTTCCCAAAGGGATAACAATACATTTCTTGGCATTGAGCTTGAGCCCATGGCTCTGGCACCAAGCATCTGTTTCTGTAAGGCCCTTTTGTAGAGTATCCACATCATTTGGGGATTCAATAATGGCTCCCAGTTTGCTGTCATCTGCAAACTTTGTTAGCCAGAGTCCCTTAGTATTGACCTGTACTTCAGAGAAGTAGATGCCAAACAAGAGCGGCCCCAGGACTGAACCCTGAGGTACTCCACTTGTCACTTGTCTGGAGCTGGATTTGGAGTCGGCTACTTTTACAGTGTGGGTTCTATCAGTAAACCATTTAGCAACCCATTGGGTGACATAGGGATTAATACCCAACTTAGTAAGTTTATCTATGATTCCAGAGTGGGGGATGGTGTCAAAGGCCTTGGCAAGGTCTAGATAGGCTGTGTGGACCACCTTACCCTTGTCCATGGCTCTGGAGACTGATTCAAAGAAGTCAATCAGGTTCAGGAGACAAGATCGGCCCTTCACAAACCCAAACTGGGTGGGGTCCAGTGTTTGAAGGTTGCCAATGTCTTTGTTTATAAGTTCCATGATAATACGCTCCATGGCCTTGCAGATAAGGCTTGTCAGACTGATGGGACGGTAGTTTCCGGGATCCAAGGTGGATCCCCTTGTGGATTGGGATAACTGTAGCTCTGCGCCACTCAGTGGGCACGAAACCTGAGGTGAGGCTATGATTAAACATGACACTAAGGTGAGGTGCCAGTTCATATTGTAGTTCATGTAGTACACAGCCCGGGATGTCATCTGGTCCCATGGATGCTGTATTCTTGGCTTTAGAGAGTGCGTTTTGTACCTGTGTGGCCGTTATTACTGGAATTTGGCAATCTTCCGGTATTGAGATGGGCCATTTAGGGGTGAGAGGGGGTGAAGTTGGCACTGAATCGATCTGCCAGGATATTGGCAATATCCTTTGGATCAGTATATTTATTGCCATTCTGTTTTAGCTCAGAGCAGATCTGAGCATTGCCATTTAGATTCTTGACATAGTTATAGAATGCTTTGTGGTTGTCTTTGGAATCTTTGGCAATTTTATTTTCATAACTAGCTTTGGAGGATTTTATGAGGCATCTCAGTTTCTTACTGAGGCTAGTAAGGGAGTTTTTGCATCCTGGGATTTTCCTCTTTTCTGCAAAAGTTTCTTCCTTTTGTTGTAAAGTTTGTTTATGGCAGGGGACCACCAGATTGGCTTCCTTTTTTGGATGAGAGCATTTTGGTTTTATTTGGGATGGCACGATTCATGCATGAGTGGATGTGCTCGACAGTGCCTTAGTGTAGGATTCAGCAGTTGAACTTTCAGTTCCCGTCTGCATGGGTGTCATGAAGTTTGTCACTTCTGACTTGAGTAGCATGAAGTTGGCTTTGGAGAAGTTTTTATGGTGGTTTCTTTACTGGGGTGGGGTGGAATGTGGATGTTATGGGTGATTGGCTTATGGTCAGACCTGACTAACGAGGGGGTGACCATAGGTATGGAGCATTGATTTGCCATGTTGGTAATGACCAGGTCTAGGATATTGGAGCCCCTGGTGGGACTATGGATTAGTTAATCCAGGGCGTTGGAATTTATGAATTCCAAGAACTGCCTAAGAAAGGTGTTGGGACATGAGTAGTTTTCCCAGTTAATGGCAGGGTAGTTAAAATCACCCAGTATTAGGGTGTTTGGTTCTATCTTAATATTTTCCAGTATGTTTAAAAAGGTGTGGTGAGAATCTTGGGGTATGGTGGGGATCTGTAGCAAGCTACAATTTGGATTGCAGTCTTACCTAGTGTTAGTTGCACTTGGAGAATTTCAGACACATTGTGTTGGCCAACTAGCCTGGTGGTGTGAATATCCTTGGTGAATATTGACACTCCTCCACCTTTAGTGTTTCGGTCCTGGTTTGGTGGCGAAAAGTGTGGTAAGAGTTGTAGCCTGGTATTGCAGGGGTGCTCTCTGGAGCCTTGAACCAGGTCTCAGTTACTGCACAGATATCGATGTTCTCCATTTTTAGGAGTGCCTCGAGAGAGTGCATTTTGAGGTTTAGACTTCTAGCATTGAGTAGCATTACCTTCAGATTTTGCATGCTTGTACCTGTTACGGTGGTGGTTTTGTCCTTTGAAGTTTGCCTAAAAAGGCACTATAGGGGTGGCAAGAGCCTTAGCCAGTAACCTGAATCCCAGGGGCGACAGGTGCAGACCATCTCTGGCAAAGCAACGTGGTCTGTCAATCATGTCATCCCAGGCAGACAGATACTGGATCCCCTTTGAATGACACCATAAGCTTAGCCAATTGTTGAAGTCAATCATTTTATCCTTATATTGTGGTATCATTCTGGGTGAAGGCAGGATGCTACTCAGGGCTAGGGTCATACCTGCCTGGGCCACATGATCCGAGAGCTCTTTCATGTCTCTTTTCATGTAGTCCAGGGAGGTACGTCTCAAGTCATTCACTCCAACATGGACAATGACAGAGTCATATTTGTACTTGTTGTGGAGTGACTTGAGTGCATGCATTATGTGGCAAATCCTGGCACCCGACAGGCAGCTGACTGTAATTTTCTCCTTATTCAACCTGGTGAGAGGGACATCAGTGTGCCGGACTATAGAGTCACCTATGACTAAAGTGTTAGGTACATTGTCTTGCCTTAGGGGCTGTTGCTGGGTGGCACACTGGTGTTGTGAACTATGTGACACATTGGTTGTGATTGGTGTTTGTTTGCTTTCAGCTTCAGAGGTCTTTGTTGCTTGGGCAGGTTACAGTTAAGGGCCTCTGCATATGTGGATTTAGTGTTGCTATATGTGGGTGTTGGTGGTGCGGGTTTAGAAGGGCTATGTGTTGCTTGAGGTGTAGTGTGGGTGTTAACCTTCTCCTCTTGACTGTTTAGCACAATCTTGGGTGGAGAGAGCTTTGCTTCCATTTTGGCTATGTAAGTGCATCTCTCACAGGTTGTAGTGTTGGGTGGTAGGAGGAGAGGGTTGTCTGTGTACATGAGGCAATTGCTGCATTGCCCCAGTATGCCCAGATTCACCAGGTGGACAGGAGAAATCACAGCTGACCCTTGGACATGCCTGGTTTGGGGCTTTTTTTTCTTTGTAAAGTACAGGAGCTGTTTCCTTAGCAAGGTACTTTGCAATTATAGGCTGTTTAGTGCCTACTATTAATTTCTCCTTTTAACAAGGAGAGTTCAGTGTTTGTATGAGTTTAAGGCTTCCTAGTGCTTTCCAGCAGGTATTAGAGAAAATGCTAGTCACAGGGATGCTTAAAGGTAAGATTGAAAAGAATGCACTCTGCAGTGTGCACTACAGAAGTTAGATGTGAAAGTCGGTAACTTGAGTTTTACCTATTTAAAAAGTTAAGGTTTAGTGGAGAGTTACTATTTTTAAAACAGCAAGATGGATTGAAAGGGGTGGTCACTTTTGTAATTTGGTACTATGAAATACTGTAGGATGGCCAATAAATTTAAATAATTGAAGGGGTGGGATTTCAAAAATGATGATTTTGTGATTACTCACATAAGCCAGTAAAAGTAGAGAGAAATGAGATATATGGTCAGATTAACATAAGAGGCGGGCAACTAGAAAGACAGTGGTATTTAACAAGACAACTTAAATGGGTGGGAAGGCGGGATATGTTATGTTATCTGTGACTCAGATAAGTTGTTTCTGATAACTAGTTGATTTAAGTTAGCTGCTTAGTATGCAAATATGATGAATACTGCTTTCAACTGCATATAGAAATCTTTATAATTGTATTGAATAATGACATATTTTTGTCTCTGTAATGCAGAATTAGGTACAATACACTGTATAAATCTAAGATAGGAATAAAAAGTGAGAGTTCTGCTACTTGTAAAAGTCAAGACATATGTTTTTGCATGGTGGCTTCACACCCATCTCCTATCAATGTACTGATGGAACTTTGAGTTCATACTACCTTAGAGATGTAATGTACTATAACTTATCTCATAAACTGTGATAGTAGGATTATTGTTAGACATGACCCCTAACACTTTGGCTTGGAGAAGTGTAGGTCCGGTCTATTTAATCATGAAGCTTCTTTGAAAGGGTTATGGAAGCCATAAATGGTGGCCATGCAGTGTACTTGGCATAACTTGACATGGTCAAGGCTTTTGACACCATTCCCCATACTGCCATCAAACAAAAGCTAAATGCTTTAAAAATTGAACCATATGTGATAAGATGCATAATAAACTGGCTAAAAGACAGAACTCACACAGTGTGAGTTGCAGGTACCGCATCAGAAAACATGAAAAAAAACAGTGTGTCTTCTGGGCTCAGTGCTTGGACTTGTCCCTTTTTGGTATTTACTTCCCAGATCTCCAAGCAGATAGCCAAGACCTCTGACTAAAAATTTATAGACAACTGTAGATTGGTTTCCTATTAGAATGACAAAAATGCATTTTGTCGAATGCATTTTCGTTGACACATACAGAGAGAACAGGCAAAACAGCGAAGTGGCTGTTCAGCTAATTCTTTCCCTGGGAAAAAAGTCACTTGACTGCTTCGTTGCTTTGCCGTGTTCTGCAGTGTAGTGTGGTCCCTTGTCCGGTATAGCTCCTGAGCATGAATGTGCAACAGTTACTGACCTTAGGGTTAGGGTGCGGGTTAAGGTAAGTGCATATGTATGAAAGTGTTTATTTATTTATTTTTTTGTGTTAGATATATGGTTGAGATACATGTGTATGTGTTTTCAGCTGTTCACTTTTGTTTTGGGGGGGTAGAATTAGGGTTAAGGTAAGTGTGTATGTGTTTGGAACTGTTTACGTGAATGTGCAAGAGTTACTGACCTTAGGGATAGGGTGCGGGTTAAGGTAAGTGCATATGTTTTAAAATGTTTACCCTTTTTTTTCGTTAGATGTATGGTTGGGTTACGTGTATATGTGTATTCAGTTGTTTACTGTTTTTTTGGGGGGGGTACAGTTAGGGTTAGGGTATGTGTGTATGTGTTTGGAAGTGTTCTAAGGAAAGAAATCGCTGTTCTGTGGTTTCACCATTTTCAGCTTTCACTGAACATGTGTCGATGAAACATCGTTTGCTGTTTTCAGCATTTGATGTTTCAGTATAGACCCCTGCAGCTTGAGGGTTGTTGTTAAGTCACTGTCTGATATCCAAACCCTCAGAAATGAACTCTTCCTTGACACTTGTGCTGTACTAAAAAAATGGCTTAAAATAAATGCTAAAAAATATAATATCATCAGTTTTGGAATTTTTGGTAGACAATCCCTCCCTTCATCATACTGTATAGGCAGCATATCACTACAAAATGAAAATGTAAATAAGAAACTATGTTCTTGGATTGGTAGTGTTTTCTGTTTTGACCATTATGAGAAAATGGTTGTCAGGAAATCATTTTATTTAGCCCAGCTATTTTCCAAAGTAATATCACCAAGGTCTAAAGAGATAATCATTCCCTTTTACACAGTATTAATAAGGCCGTTTACTGAGCACAATGGTCCTTTTAGGACATATCTTACAAGGCATATTAAACAGATAGAAAGATTAAAATGTTCTTATCCAAAAGGATCATGGACTTAAAATCCCTTAACTACCATAACAGGCTGGCAGCTCTATCCCGTTATTCAGGGTCTTATACATTTTTGAGGGAAGATCTCCATCTCACTTAATGTGCCATTAAAAACCAGGTTGCCCCGGGCATCCTGTTTTCTACAAGTCCAATGTCTCCACCATTGCTAGAACCAGAAACCTAAATCTTTGCCAACAGATGAATAAACATGGTAGAGACAAGTTTATAACCCACCACCTCTCAACCCTCTTAAATAAACTGCCATTGCATGTTAAACAGTGCAACATTCTGCTTTCCTTGAAACATAAATTAGATAACTTAATGGGTATCTACAAATCCTAAAGTCCAACACAGTCCTCCGCAAGTACGGCAGGTACAAGAGCTCAAAATACAGACAACAACAAACCAAATAGCCAGCACCAAAGAGCAGGAGAAGACCATACTATTTATTACTTAAATGTGGCAGTGCCATAAGAATGGTGTGCAAAGCACAAAATTCAACAAGTCGAACCAGTTTCGGCAGTTCAACTGCCTTCTTCAGTGATAACAAAAAAATGAAAAGACATGAATTATATACACAACATCACACACAAAACTTCCCACTATTGGTCCATCACAACTTGTCATTAATACCAGGCTGAAAAAACCCTCCCACTCTAACAATCCAACTTTTTTCTTTCTGATTAAGTAAAATATACCAGCCCATTTTATTACTTCTGTCTTCCATTATTTTATCAATAACCATAACTTTAAAATTGGCAGTATTGTGTTTGAGGGAATGTCTATAAAGAGCATTGGACTCCCTCTTATTCCTAACATCACTCGAGTTCTGAGACCTGTATATGCAAAGATGTGGAGGTCTGTCTAATATAAAAGGCTGAACATGAACACATTTCCTCCAGGACTAAGTGGCCATCATGGAAAAGGAGGGGCAGCCCGAGTGAGGGTATTGACAATGCATGAGAGGTCATAATACTCATTGGCCTCGGAATATCTATGAATCCATGTGTGGGGATTTAGTTTACATAAATGAGCAACTTTCTCCCTTTCCCCAAGCTAGTATTACCTTTGGGCTGGTATACGTAATAAGCAGGGCTGTATGTGTGCAGCTTCTCACACTGGCAATATAGCACCCCATCTCTGCAACAAATATTAAAATGCATTGTATAAGCATAATATGTCAGCATGTTTCTATCTATTCTATAGTTGACTTTTAGTTGAGTTACCTTTTTTTTTTTACTAAAGTTAATACGACACTTTATTGTTTAGTAGTCAACTCTATGATCTTCTCTTGGAATGCTGTTTATGCCTAATAAGGGTAACCTTGCTTGGGATAATTTTCACATTCATCTTATAATTAATTAAGAAAATAAAATACAGCATCATAACCAGAAAAATATTTGTGCAGAAGTGCAAAAGCTGTCCTTCCCCTAGTTTTCCACTGAAAAGTATGAGGCATACTGCTCACTGCAACATCTTCAGTGCCTTGGTGTTTTTCTGCTTCATACCATTGACATTTGACATTGGGTCTTTAATATTTTTATTATGTTCAAATTTAAAACACTTTTCATTATTTAATAATCTTTACTGGCAGTAAAGAGTTCATTGTTTATATTTAATGACTGCCTTAGACCAGTTTTTCATTTTATTAACCACTTTGCTTCTGCATTAGATTGATTTGATTGTAAGACCATCCCTGAAAAAAATCCAGAGAAGGTCAAGTCTTGCTCATTAGCCATAAGGAGAAAGCACCATGCCTCAGTACTTCAGCACAAATAGATCTATTACAAATGTTCTTTATAAACGGAATCTGTAGTTATATTGATGGCATGTTCTACATTTGCTGGGACACCGTAGCACATATATTGAAATGCTGTTAATGTTGATGTGCCACACTATAAGCTTTGACACTTCTCAGCCTTTTTGGGCATAGAATTATTCCATTATCACAAATGCTGAGTGACTTAACATTTAATATATTGAGAGTCACCGAGGTGCAGAATTATATGGTGGTTGCTCCCCTGTTCTTTTTTTTTCCCTTTGGCAAAGCTCAGTTTTAGTTGCATATATATATTGTTATTGTATTGTCAGTGAGTATGTTTTTACACCCACTGTATGGAATGAAACTGTAGGGCTCTGATTTATAAAAATAAAATGAACAGAAGCACAAAGTCAGCATTTGTTTACATATACCGAACTGTGTTGCAAGACTGTCAGTCATGCTTCCTTACATGAACACTTTATTATTATTCATTTATTTATTATATTTAACATTATTGCAGATTTTTTTTTAAAAAAATGTTGATCTTCAATAAAAACTCTGTCATGACTTTCTACACTACTACACCATTAAATAATTTTGCCTTTTGATTATTTTTTTTATCTTTTTATAATTGGCTACAATAATCATGTACTTCAGGGAAATATATACATTTTACATTGGTAGAAACTATGGCTCATCCTTAATCTAGTCTTTTGTTTGATCATTAGATAAGACCACTGCAGACAGAGGCTGCAAAATCCTACATACCATAGTTATATGGGCTTACATTTTTCTCCTGTAGGGTCACTCACTGACCCTGTGTCCACCGTGAACTTTCTTGATGATTGATCACTGTGGTTCAATGGCAATTGTTAAGAAAAACAAAGATCGTGACATGGACCCTCTCACTACTGAGATACTGTATTATCAAGTCAGCTTTGACCCTTCTTTATTCATAAGACATAAACTAAATGTGCTAGATACATCAATCTGTTCTTCACTACCATTGACAAAATGAGGCATTTTGCAGGGACATGTTGAAAAGGCTGAAACGGCTTACATCTGTAAAGAGGGCAGACTTCATTAGATGCATCAAGATTAAAATGGCCATCCATGTCCATGATAAATTCTTCTATAGGAACAGAATGTCTTTCACAAGCGATTGTGAACTAAAGTCCAGTAATGTCCAGAAAATGGCATAAACTTTCCATGTTTATTATGTGTGCTTCATTCCTGTCAGCCTGTAGGGCATACAGATGCTCCTGCTAGTTACTATGGCTGCATTATCTGATGAAAAAAATAAATCAACCTGGTTTGTAACTGGAAACTCCAGGTAACACTGCAGTGGAGAAAATGGCATGTTGTGCAAGTGTTTACTTATCCTGGGAAAGCTTCAGCTATGTCAGGTTTTGGTATTTTCAGTCTTACAAAAATGAGCGTCAGTATTCTGATCTGGATATGGAAGGAGCCGTGGGTGTAAACAACAGTACTGGTAATGTAACCTCTTTTAATATGCATATACGAGGCCTTATGGAGGATGTGGTTAATCCACTAGTTAACTTTGATGGTTGCATGACTGTGAATGATATGGACACTGAATTGAGAGATGAAGCTCTTATTAAATCAATTAAAAGAGAAATGGATAATGATTTATTTAAATTTAAGCGCTATCACATGGAGGCATGTTTAGCCAAGGGTGTTATACCCAGGGCTTGAGAATTTTGAACATGCCCACTTATGGAAATTTTGCTGCAAAGATGGCAGCAAATTAATCTAGATGCAAGTCGCTCCTATATTAAGTTATTAATTGACTTCTTCCTTCCTATAGAGGAAGAATGCAAGAAAAACATGGTCAGCTTACATGAACGCTTGAGCACTGTTCTAGGGATAGTGCCACTGAGTTCTATGATATGAAACTAATCTACTCAACAATAAAAAGAAGAAGCTGAGTAGAGATATTAAAGACTTCTCGAGCACCATGTTTTCCAAGGTACAGAGAGAGAACCTGGCAATACCGTAGTAGGGCAATTATAACAGAACATATGCTAACGTCAACCGAGTAGAAGGTACTGGTTCACATCACACTAGACGTAGCAGTGTTATTGGTGTAGATCATAACGCTGGTTCCACCAATACTTCAAATGTCACACCTAATCCTTTAGCGGTGAGACACCCAGTGTGGCCCCTCCGTTAAACACACCTTCGACTAGTGATATGCTACCCCATGATGGAGGAGCTTCAGCAAGTATATTGAATCCTATTCAATCGCCTCTAGGTAACACTACTTCTTCGGTGTATACTACCCCCTGTGAGAGTAATAAGGACATGGTAGCAACCACCAATGATGAAGCACCACAGAATACATCCCTAGCAGGGGTAGTAAGAAGGAAGATCCAACTAGAGAAAGTTGAGCTGCATAACCCCATGGATGCCCTTTTCCAATTCGGTTGAACTGAAAAGATGGGGCCAAGAGGAAAGACGCACCTCTCTCCTCGAATCAGCAACAAACTCTACCCAACTTTTGGGGTCACATGAACTGATTTTCAATATCTCTGGCCAAATGCTGTCTGAACCAGAGTTGCGAATACTAAACAAAGGGATGTCATTTATTCCAGCCTCCAGAATTGACCTGAGTCAATCCATTATGTCTGTCAGATTGTTTGCTAGGAATATTGGCCTTAAATTAATTTTTGGTGATAATCAAGGATGTGAAGCACCAAATCTTAGAAGGAAAAGTGAATACATGCCACCTTTCAACTCGAATATAGATATATTCGTAAAAGCAGTCGAGAGGGACATCTACAATATGCAACGCATTCACGAACCAGACATACATGAAAATCTTACAAAAGAGGAAATTCAAGCCCTGAATGGTCTCAGGTCAAACAGCAGAATAGTCATAAGACCGGCTGATAAGGGAGGTGCCATAGTGGTTTTGGACTCCCTATATTACAACACCAAAATGTCTACTATGCTTAATGAAGAAGCATATGAAAAGGTTTCTACCAGTAGTGTACACCAAATGAAAGTTTATATAGATGAAACTTTGGTTGAGCTTAAAATGGCTGGACACTTGTCTGAAGATCTCTTTAGGTTTATGAAAGTGGATTATCCAGTTATCCCGATCATCTCAGGACTTCCGAAAATACATAAGAACCTTCATTTACCAGAATTCAGACCTATTGTTGCAGGGTCTGGGTGGCTAACTGAGCCCCTATCTATGTATCTAGATTATGAATTTAAACCAACATTATTGAAGTCTGATTGTATCCTGAAAGATACAGAGCATTTGTTAAAAGAATTATGCATGTTAACACGTGATCTTAATGCAGCCAGAATAGCATCAGCATTGTTTGTTACTATGGATGTAACCTCTCTATTCACTTGCATACCGAATGGTGAGGGCACCCAGATGTTACAACATTATCTTACTAGCAAATCTGGCCTCAATCAGAACAAGATAGAGTTTCTATCTCGGTTAATGGAGATTGTTCTAAATCACAACATCTTTCTATTTGGGAATACCTGTTATAAATGGGCACTAGCTGTGCCAACAGCTATGCCAACTTGGTCATGGCGACCTTTGAAGAAGCACACATCATTGAACCTTATATATTATTTTATAAAAGGTTTGTGGACGACTTGCTATTTTTATGGGGAGGTACTGTTGATCAATTACATGTATTCCATAACAAGCTGAATTCCAGCAGCTCTTTTTTAAAATTTACCATGAATTTTAGTATTGAGTCCATTGACTTTCTGGATGTAACCATTTACAAGCAAGGTAATAGCATAAGATACATCGGAAACCCTGCTATAAGCCCTCTTTTCTTCACAGAGACAGCATGCACCCTCCACATATTTTTCAGAACATTATAAAGGGACAAGCTATGAGAATATCTAGGCTTTCCACTACGAATGACGACTATCAGCAAGGGTTGAATGAGCTAAGTGATGGCCTTCTGGCACGAGCTTATTCTGAAGAAGAAATCCAGAAAGTATATACAGAAATGCAATATCTCAGACAGAATAGAGCAAAACCATACTTGTTGGGTGGTGAAAGTAGAAGACCTCTAGATTCCATTGCCAATAGTTTTATTGGCTTTGTTATGCCTTATGGAATAGGCTGTAACATGCTACGAACTTTAATCAACAAGCACTGGAATATTCTTACCGCCAATGAGAGCATTACCAGATTAGTGGGCCATACTCCATCCTTTGTTTTCAGCAATATGTTGAGTCTGAAAAGGCTGCTATGCAACAGTAAAGGCCCAGGGCTTCAAGAAAGGTCAGGTTTTGAAAGAACGAATAAATGTGGCAGATGTGCACAATGCCAATATGTAGATGAATCTCACTACTATAGGCATCCTGTTTCAGGTCACCTTTGGACATTAAATCAGAATAGTGACTGTAACACCAGAAACATTGTTTATATTGCACACTGTACCTACTGTTTTTCATTTTATGTTGGCAAAACCAACAGGTCCCTTAGAGAACGGATAAGGGACCATTGTTATTGCCTAGCTAGAAAACAAGAATGTAGTGCTCTATCGAAGCACACCATGAGAGAAGGAGCAACACACACCTTTTTATTTCAAGTGCTCCAAGTTGTGTTACCCAATCCTAGACTAGGCAATATAGTCAACCTTACTGAACAAGCGGAGTTAAAGTGGATATGCAGGCTGGCTGCCCATAGGGAGAAAGGCCTGAATGAAGTTCTGTCCATCAAACCGCAGTTGAAGGCCAGACCCTTGAGATGATCTAGATGGCCTCATTTTCTGTTGTCTCATTTATTGAGGTCTTTGTAACATTCTCCATTTGTACTTTGAACAATTGATTACATAATATTTAGGCTCCAAGGTTATACTGTGGCTCCCATATGTACATGACCTGGTACTATTGGTTCATCAATTGTATCCACAACAGGCCAGTTCTATATACTCTATGCTGAATATGCTATGTTAATATTCTCATTTGTTATACCTAGTTTGGTTAAATGTTGTTAGATTCAGTTCAATATATTTATTTAGGTTGCTTTGTGGATTTGTTAACAGATTTTCATATACATAGATTATAGTTATTTAATATGCATTTTAAATAATTTTTGGTTTATTATAATTTTTAGTTGTATATTCCATAGTTTATCTGTATACATGTCAGGGTATGTTTTTGTGTTTCATGGACACACCCATACTTAGGATTTATATTGTCTACTTCTCTTCCCCCCTCCCCGTCCTTTTATATGCCTCACATCGATAGTTCTTCTCACCATATCCTTTGTATACATGGTTTTAATTACTGATTTTATCTTCAGTAGGTTAATATCTTATATTTGTTATGGATCCAGATATATTAGTAGACACTTGTTGTCCCACCCAGATACATTTATTTCATAGAGTGATTGTTTATCATAGCACTTTATTTTGTCTTCCCTTCCCTCACACCATAATGGTTTTATATCAGCATTTTGAACATGCAGTTGGTTCTGACGTTAATATGGACGCTGCTTTTTTGCATGTGTCTTGTACATTATTCAAGTTGACCTTTTGGATTTGTATATGAGAAGAGCTATTTTGATGTGCTTTGTCGCTTAGACATTATGTTAGCTTGAGTATGTTATTCGTAAGAAGTTTTAATCTAAGTGTGATCTGTACAACACGTTGGCTTCGTAACAATGGTGTTATGTGTTGTTAAAATGAAGTTTCTTTGAGTCCTATTTGTATTTATAACATTGCTATTATGAATTATTTGATTTTATATTATCATTTGATTTTATTATTGCACTGTCACTTTAAATGCTTTAGCACAGCATACCAGGAAGTTAGTAGGAGTGACTTCCTGCTATGTATTTTTAAAAATTGGCGCTCTTACAGAGCATTGTTGTTTGTCTGATGAAGCGGCTCTGTATTGCCGTGAAAGCTCACACATGAATAAAGAAGGTTGAACCGAATGGTTTTCTTTTACTGATGCTGGATTTGTACAAGCAAGCAGTCTGCTAACAGTTTATATGGTATAACAGAGTTTAAGGAACCGAATGGTGTTTGTCTCTTATGGAGATTGGATGTGTATAAGGAAGCAGCTCGCCTAGAAGTATTCATGGTTTGATAGTGGACTACAGCCTAAACACAAGGTACACTGAGGTTGGTCTAAATAGACTGTTGCAGCTACTATATCTATCTTTATTCCGACAAGTGGTTGGTAATGAGCTTGTAGCCTTTGATGTACGAAAGTGCTTTGGCAGGACTTTGTAAGCACTTCATCTTTGCCTGGATTGGTACACACATTTATTCTTGGAACGTGCACTACCACGGCTCGTCACTTTGTGGATTCTACATATATATATATATATATATATATATATATATAAACAGAAAATATTGGTTCCTACTTTAATTTCATCTAAAAAGAATTAGCTGCAATGTCTTACTCACTTGTCAGTAGGCCAATGTTGACACAAGATGGTACTTACTGGAAAAAGCTTGCTGTATTGTCTTGGTACCTTGGACTTAACACATCTGTAAAAATACAGCCAGACTTTGTTGTACTCACCTTCTTCACCACTTCTTGATATATGCAATAGTTCTTAATGTATTTCAAAAATGCTGTACATAATATAATTAAAGACCATGCTATAGCGAATGAATAGCAAATAACATGGCAACTGAGATTTTATAGCTTTGAAAGATGTCTGTACTTGAAAAAAACTATACTGCTTTCATTCTATAAGCATGTTTCTGATTCTGCAGGTATTTCTGCACATCACTGGGACAGTCCTGACTTGCACAAAAATAGCAGGCTTAGTCTTTGCAGAATGTGTGCAATGCTCATTTCTTATTGGCTTACTATCCAGTGAAATATTTTTTCATGCCCTTTGAAAGAACAAGTTATGTTTCACGTCATTTTTCAGCAGTATTTACATACTACTGTGAGCTTCTTCACAAAACATCTTGCTGGTCATCATGTTCTTCTTAATGTGGCAATAGAAGCCACAATAAACAAGAAATGCATGGCACTGTAGGATACCTGGCTGGGCCAAGAAAGTGAGTCTGAAAGAATGTAATTTGGTGAAGCAAGACTAAGGGAAAAAGGAATACAAGAAATAGGCATGCAGTACTGATCTGATTGCACCTACCTTGGAAAGATGACAAAGTAGCTACCAATTCCTGAGCTAACATGGGTACCTTGGACAAAGGTAAAGAGATCAGAACTGTGCCATACAGCAGAGGAAGCCTCATGGCACAGGAGTAGATACTGATTTGATCACATCTGAAGTGGGTAACTCAGGACTCTGATTGCGATAATCTCTGAAATCTGAAAATAAATGTTGACATAAATAATACATTTGCTCAAAACATAAAAGACAAGCAGTTCACCACACAATCCGTTATAAATATAGATGACTTTCCAAACGTGCTGCTGTATTCACCAATAAAATAAAAATAAAAGAAAGCCATGATCTCCAGAACAGAACTTTTTGGACATAGTACTATGTCCCCAGACCTGTGCAGCACTGGGCTGTGCCTCTACCTGCTCTATTTAGTTATTCATTTAGGTAGCTATTGATATTTGATTAGCAGAAAAGTCCAACTGGGTAAAAGCCCATTTTCAGTGGAGGTCTGGGGAGAAACAAATTATTGCAAAATATTTTGAGAACAATAATTTTACAATTTTCAAAAATAAAACAAAAATATCTGCAGTTTAAATAAGTATAACAAATTAGACATAATATAAAAACATTGGTTAAGAATTGATACAAGCTATATTACAATAATTTAATACTTAGAGAAATTGTAGACAGTTTGTAGAGAAAATAAAGGTAAGTTAGTCTAAAACAAACAGGAAATGGAATATAAAGTGAGGGAAACAGGCTTATGGTATATTTAGAGAGAAAGTTGGGGAAGCGAATTTGATAGAAGTAAGGAAGTAAGTGAAGAAATAATGGAGTGTAAGGGGGTATAAGGAAGAAAAGGTACTTGTTCACATTTAGGGATACAGTTTATTCTGGTTTTGACCAAGAACAGAGACAGATTTTAGCTGGTAAGTCTTTCAGACTGGTTTTGAAAGATGGGAGGGTATTAATCTGATGGATACTGGTAAGGTATTCCAGATCTTAGCAGCCTTGTACGAGTATAGACAGTACCCAACAGATTTGATAGGAAATCTCCAGATACTGGACCCAACCCATTCTGGTTTTGTCAATGGCAGGGCATGCCTACTCAACCTGGTGGGCTTTATTGGGAAGGTCACCAAAGCAATGGATGAGGGCAAAATAGTTCACACTGCTTACCATAACCTAGCCAAGACATTTGACACAGTACCGCACTCAGAAATTGCTGACAATCTCAAGAGGTTAGGTATAAATCTATATATTTGTATTGCATTTTGTGGATACTATTGACCTTTGCCCAATAGTTCTACTATGTTCTCTTGTTTTGCATGCACTGATACCTAGTGGGTCATGGCTGAAGGATGTAACTTGGAGTTTGAGTACAATTCAGGTAGGAGTTCTAGTTTGCAACCTGATCATTTACACCATATTTTAATATTTGATATGAATCCTTTGCTTCAATTCTCAACTGAAAAATTGACGACTGCAGAACCTGATACTGATCCACCGCTATTAGAAGGTTTTTTCACTAGTCTAAAGGAACTTGAGAATAAAATGTATAGAAATAAATGACTGCAATGGCTGTGCTTACACCTTGAACTGCTTTTCACTACAAAGTGATTCCATATGGACTTTGCATCCTTAAAATGCCAACCTACGGGAATACATTTCCTGAGTCACTGAATTGGCAATTGTTGAATTTACAGTTAAGCCATGACTACATGAGACTTCATATAGACTATTTTAAGCCTATTGAGTCTTCACTGCTGAAGGATATCAAAAACTTACAGAAGGACACTACCACAAGGTTTAGAACTGAAACATACAAGGTAAGCCTTGATGAACTGTATGACAAAGGAGCAGTATATGAAATGAAATTGCAAATGGCCAAGTAGAAAAAGTTACAATGAGACATGCTGGATTTCAATAAAAGCAATGTTTTTTCTTGTGGACATAACTTAGTCACACATAACAATGCTACACCATCAGAACAAGCAGCAGGAGTAGAAGTAGAGAGCTGGATAGTTTAAGAAATGATCCAACAACGGAGGTCAGAGATATGAATAGCCACACTTTCAATCAACCAACCACATTCAATGTGAGGTTACCTTCACTGCCTTTTTCCCTGTTTGACCCTCTACCCATAGAGAAAGTCTTCAGAAAGGGGTGATCCCAAAGTCGAGCAAGGGAAGATCGTGTATGCAGTCCAGCTCATTTGGACAAAACAACAGGTATGGCCACGCAGAACAGAAATCCAATAACCTAATTTTTAACATTTCCTCATACCCTCTAACTACTGATCAAATAACATTATTAAATAAGGGTTTGTCCTTCATACCAGTTAAACAATCGAACATCACAGATGAGTTAATAGATTTAAGAATGTTTGCAATGAATGTGTCTTTGTGTATGATGTTTCCACAGCATAATCAACAGAAAAATGTTTTTAAAAACCCAGTATGTTTGTACCTAACACACATCCTTCTGTGGATGCTTTCATTAACCTATGTGAATGTGAGATCTGAGATGCTTTAATGGAAAGACACAAAGTTGCATTTCACAATTAAACTGTTAATGAATGTGAGATTCTATGAGAGTTATGAAAGGCATCTTTTTTAGAAATATGCCTAGCAGACAAAGGTGGTGGTGTAGTGGTTATGGACAGAGTTTTATTTAGAACAAGCTTTTGACATGCTAGAAGACAATGTCCCCTACGTGTGCTTAAACAAATTTCAGGTTGATGGTCTAATTAATAAAGTAATTTTGTTTTGCATATGACTTACATATGACAGGGTTGATAATAGAAGAATTATGTAAGTATTTTACTGTTGAACATCCTCGTGTTCTGATCCTGTATGGTTTGCCTAAGGTGCATAAAAATGCACAAAGTCCTCCAATGAGGTCAATTATCTCAAGTAGAGGCTGGCTTACAGAGCCCCTATCAATTTATGTTGAGAAGACATTATGGCAAGTATTAGATACAGTTCAAACTATCCTAAAGGATACATGGAATGTTATGATTGATCTCTTGTATGGTATAAAGTGTCTGAGAGGTCGATCGATATGGTTTTTGTGATGCTAGACATCAATGCCTTTTTTACCGTTACACCAAATGAGGCAGGAATTGAAAGTGTCAGATTATTTTTAACCTATAATACTGATATATCTGATATGAAAGTTATGTTGATTTGCACTTTACTTTAGAATTGATTTTAGAAAATGTTTTTATATTTGAAGGCGATTTTTACCTACAGCAAGTACGTATTGCTATGGCAACAGTGTGAGCAAACAGTTATGCGAACATGGTTCTACTGCATTGGGAATCAGAACAGGTACTGAATGACAATCCTTTTGTTGTAAATATCATTGTTTATAGGCGTTGTGTAGATGATTTTTTTTAATATGGAAAGAAACAATACAAGGGTCACATGATTTTTTTTGATTTTTGCACAGCAGCACCTCATTTCTTAAATTCAGTTACAAATGGTCTGATACCTCTATTGAATTTTTAGAAATGACAGTTAATAGCAATAGGTTGGGTAAATTAGGCACTACTATGTTTAAAAAGCCTTGTAAAAAAATAAAACTTTACAGAAATTGAACATGCACCCTAGACATGTTTCTAGGAATGTATTGAAGGGCCAGTTTATCGAGGCTATGAGACTGAAGAATAATGATGATATATTAAATTAAACCTTTAATACTATGACCAACAAATTATTAGGTACAGGTTACTCAGTGAATGAGATTCAGAATACGATCACTGAAGTACGCTCCTTAAAGGAGACATCTGCTAGACTTTATTTTTCTGAAGATAGGTGTAATGGTATGGATATGGTCTTGACTAATGAAAGTAGAGATCCTAGAATTGCTTTGACTTATTCAACTGATGCCAGTATGATGTGTGAGATCATTAAGAAAAGCTGATCAATTTTAATGGCAAATGAGAATATAAAGGTTTCAGGCACTAAACCAACATTCTCATTTAAAAATAATAAATCTTTGAAACATTAGTTATGCTAAAGACAAAAGGTGACCATTAATCAAGGAAGTTCTGATCGTATTGGTGCCTTCCCATGGTGCTCATGCAGTGCTTGTAAATTCATATGGACCACTATACATACTGTACATCTAGTTTCTGTTCGAAATATAGAATTTGACTTCTTTGCTGATTGTAAAAGTAGTAATCTAGTATTTTTGGCACAATGTCCAACATGCAACAGTTTTTATGTAGGAAAGAAAAACTACTCTGAAAGAGAGAATTTTAGAACACAATATTAAAAAGCTGAAGTTAAGTAACGCACTAGCGAATCATGTTAGTGAATTTGATGCAGCTCATTGTTTTAAATTTACTATGTTAGAGCTGATAGATGTGAATTTGAGGGGGGAGGGGATTTAAAGAACAAAACGGAATGTAATGAACTTAGATGGATTTTATTTTTACAAGCAGATAAGAGGCCCAGTTTGAATGACTTTGTGTTTTTAAAATCAGTGCTCAGATCAAATGATTTATCTCATTGAATCCACCTCTACGAAGAGGCCAGTCATCAGTGGATTCCCTCAGGGATCGGCCCTGGAATTGCTCCTTTTTGGCATCTACTTATCTGAATACAAAGCTAACATTAAGGGCCTCTGACTGATCAGACATGCATTTGATTGCAAATTGGGAGTAATCACAGAGTCCCCCACTGACACTAATGTTCACCACAGACAAATAACTGGTGCCAGAGCTATGGACTAAATAGGATATTCACACCTCCAGGCTAGTTGCCCAACACAATGCATCTGAATATCCTTGGTGAATATGGACACTCCTCCACCTTTAGTGTTTCGGTCTTGGTTTTGTGGCCGAAAAGTGTGGTAAGAATTGTAGCCTGGTATTGCAGGGGTGCTCTTTGGAGCCTTGAACCAGGTCTCATTTACTGCACAGATATTGATGTTCTCCATTTTTAGGAGTGCAGAGTGGAGAACAGTTTGAATCTAGGAAAAAAATTTTTGGAATGGCTAATTGGACATTTTGATTTAATTCTTTGGAGGTACATGGGTTCCCATTGCAATTTATATTAATACTATAAAAAAGTAATCCTGGTACCTACATAAATCAGTATTCAGTAATAGATAAATTGTACTATGCACCATGAATCTGTTTATTTATAATTCATTAGAACATGCATTCTGTTCTACAATTATGAAGATATTATATTCATGACAATCAAATAAAAAAACTTCTGGAAATCAATAAATACATTGCTTAGTTGTGGAAAATCAACCCAGCCTATCATCAACCAGTAACGGTCAAGGAAACATTGTTTTGCAGTTTAACTCACATTTCATAAATACAGTAACCTCCCTCCTATGAAATAAAGGTACTACAAATCCAGCCATCCCACTTCAGTCATTGAGGCTACAACAGACCTTGACTCTCACTCCAGTGCCAAACTCTACAATTACAAAATGCGTATGCACCCTTAAAACAACAACCACTGGCCATGACCCTTTCATCTGAATACTTCATATGTACTACAGATAGCCTTCATATCCGGTCATGATTCTAATAAATTGCTATATACAAGAAAAATGTTATGGAAAACACCATACCCTTCTGTAAAGGTGACTCATCAACTGAAACTCACATACTACAAATCAATCAGCATTCTTTCACCCTTATCCAAAATCTTGGAAAGATGTATTCACTCTCAAATTATTACATATAATACTTCTCATAACCTCCTGTCTCCCTCAGAGCATGGTTTTACACCCAGTCACAGTACAACCACTGCCCTTCTAAGGTTCACAGATATAATAAATCACAATAAACATTCATCTCTTCTAACCTCAGCCCTACTTCTGTATCTATTCAAGACATTCAGCACAGTCAATCAGCAAATTCTCCTAAGTGAACTTTCTTCCTATGGGGTGTCACTCTCCTCACTTAATTGTTTCCTTTGTTACCCCAGTCATCATCATCTTCTTTCAGCTGTTCCTGTTAAGGGTTGCCACAGTGGATCATCTGTTTCCATTTCTTCTTGTCCTCTGCATCTTGGCCTATCACACCAACCACCTGTATGTCCTCTCACCACATCCATAAACCTTATCTTAGGCCTTCCTCTTTTTCTGTTACCTGGTAGCTTCATCCTTAGCATCTTTTTCCCAATATACTCAGCATCCCTTCTCAGCACATGTCCAAACCAACATAATCTTGCCTCTCTGGCTTTGTCTCCAAACCTTCCAACCTGGGCTGACCCTCTAATATACTTATTCTAAATCCTGTCCACCCTCATCACACCCAGTGCAAATCTTAACATCTTTAACTCTGCCACATCCAGCTCAAACTCCTGCCTTTTTATCAATGCCACTGTCTCCAACCCATATAACATAGCTGGCCTCACTACCCTCTTGTAGACCTTCCCTTTTACTCTTACTGATACTCGTCTGTCATAAATCACTCCTGACACTCTTCTCCACCCACTCCATCCTGCCTGTACTCTCTTCTTGACCTCTCTTCCACACTCACCATTACTCTGCACTATTGATCCCAAGTATTTAAACTCATCCACCTTCACCACCTCTACTCCTTGCATCCTCACCATTCCTCTATCCTCCCTCTCATTCACACATATATTCTGTCTTAGTCCTGCTGACCTTCATTCCTCTTCTCTCTAGAGCATATCTCCATTTCTCCAGGGTCTCTTCCACCTGTTCCCTACTCTCACTACAGATCACAATGCATCATAGTCCACAGGGACTCCTGTCTGATCTTATCTGTTAACCTGTCCATCACCATTGCAAATAAGAAAGGGCTCAAAGCTGATCCTTGATGTAATCCCACCTCCACCTTAAACGCATCTGTCACTCCCACCGCAGACCTCACTGCTGCCACACTACCCTCGTACATATCCTGTACCACTCTTACATACTTGTCTGACACTCCTGACTTCCACAACTCCTCTCTAGGCACCCTGTCATATACTTTCTGTAAGTCTACAAAAACACAATGCAACTCCTTCTGACCTTCTCTGTACTTCTCCATCAACACTCTCATAGCAAACATCGCATCTGTAGTGCTCTTTCCCGGCATGAAACCATACTGCTGATCACTAATCATCACCTCCCTTCTTATCCTAGCTTCCACTACTCTTTCCCATAACTTCATGCTGTGACTGATCAGTTTAATCCCTCTGTAGTTACTACAGCTCTGTACATCACCCTTATTCTTACAAATCAGTACCAAAATACTTTTTCTCCATTCCTCAGGCATCCCCTCACTTTCCAAGATTTCATTAAACAATCTGGTTAAAAACTCCACTGCCATTTCACCTAAACACCTCCATGCTTCCACAGGTATGTCATCTGGACCAACAGCCTTTCCATTCTTCATCCTCTTCATAGCTATCCTTACTTCCTCCTTGCTAATCCATTGTACTTTATGATTCACTATCCCCACATCATCCAACCTTCTCTCCCTATCATTCTCTTCATTCATCAACCCCTCAAAGTACTCTTTCCATCTCCTCAACACACTCTCTTACCCCAGTAATGGGTCCTAAGAAGTGAAATGACAAGATGAGGTCTCCATTTTCCATCCTATATCCATTAGAATTGCACAAGCACCATCCTAGAACCACTACTGTTTAATTTATTCATCAACAGCCTAAACACAGCAGCCACCATAGTACAAAATGCTGATGAATCCAGTATATTATTTGCTGCTAGAACACTACCTATGCTCCAGACATTCACCCAGAAATCCTTTGTCTCCAATGAAGCTTGGCTCGACATCTCACAACTCCTCCCGAATGGATAAAAAATAAACAACTGCTTTTCACCCCAACTCTCCCTACTCCCAAAATAACTACCTTTAATATACTGTAATTCAACAAGACCAATAGAAAACTGGCATCTCACACCAAGTTACTAGGTTTGATTATAGACAACCACCTGAAATCTGATCTTTGTCTTCAGCATGCCATAAGGAAGATGCACCAAAAACTAGGCTGCCTCTATACAGTAAAATACTTCTTTACTGACTCTGCTAGACAAAATATAGTCACTTCTTTTCTACTCTCCAGATAATTATATGCTTCTCCTATTCTAACCAATCTCAACTCCCCTCATCAGCCAAACTAGAACAATGCTACAATAAAGAAGCCGAATTTGCAAACAACCATCAATATAGATCATATCACTGCCTCTCTCTAAAACAACTAAACTGGTTTGAACAAAATAATTCTCTATTGTATTCAGACTGAAAAATGTTCATCTCTTCACTCCATCACTTAGCCTTATGCTAAGAGACCTCTACAATCTAATTACTAATTATTACTCTCTATAACTAAACCTAGCAATAATGTAGGATACGTCCTGTATTTACACTGCATTGCTAATAGCTGGAATACCATCCCACACCACTTATAAACAGTCTGCAACCCTAAAGACTTTAAATACTAAATGAAGCAACATTTGATAGATAAATGGCTTTGCACCTGCACCACCCCTAATTAAAATGGTATTAATACAGCTATATGAATTTGTGCCATAACTCTCTGCTGCCCAAAACTTAATGCACTATTATTACAACTATACCTCCTCTATCATCTCATGTCCTTTACCTTCCTTATGCCTCCTCACTTCTTCCTTTCTTTGGGCTGCTCTAATGTCCTAGATTATGAACAATCTTTATAGTAACAAATATTCTCACATAAATCCTGACAATTTATACAAAGTTATTTGTCAGGTCACACTCAAGATTGTTGTGTCAGGTGTGAACTGTTCCTCCACCTACTCTCTGGAATGTTGGGATCCAAAAGGTTCTGTTCTTGGTCCACCGTTATTTACCATCTGTTTACTGCCACTAGGAGATGTTTTTTGTTTGAGAGGCATGCAATATCCTTGCCCTGCTGATATCAGTTCAAAAAAGTAGAAAGACCAGCATACAATGGCACCAAAAAATACTTTAATAAAAGTATTCTTAAAAAACAAAAAAAACTTCTAAAAATGCAGCAAATATTATTCATGCTACCTTGAGAAGCTCTTCCTTTCAATTGATGCCCGATATTCAGTATCACGGCAAGAAAATGAAATTTGTGTCTAAGGTGTGTGATTTTGGTGTAGCCCTTGATGACCAGCTGACACTTAAGGACCACTCCGGGGATTCAGTAAACTGCATGTAGGTTTTGTGCAAGGCCTACATGGAGTCTATGCATTAGTGTAATGAGCAGCAGACCTAATTGCATATGCATGACACTCATCGAGCTTACATTAATATAAGCAATGTTTCATGGCCAGCAACACTGTTAGCAGCCAGGAAACTATGTACAGCAGCACAGACACAGAAAGAACATACATTCAGGTTTGCCTATGTGCAAACCTGTTCTGCAAGATTGCGTGGGCAGCCACAATGACTACCAAGGGTGAAAATACTACAACAACTGCAATATTAACACATTATAGAAAAGTGTAGTCAATGCAATGTACACTAAAACAAGTATTTGTTGACTGAAATAATAGATCTTGGGGTGATCAGCAAGGGCAAATACAATGTAACATAAACACACTAAGCAGGGAAAGTGTGCTGATTAAAATGGCCACAAACATGAATCATGGGAATGAAGAAAGAGGAAGAGGACATGTACAGTATGGCAATGTACCCAAGATAGGATATGTGAATGTATGTATGCTTCCCTGTCAGTAGCATAACATTAAACAAATATGTAGATATCACAATATGTGCTGCTTATAATTCCTGTGTGAGTATATGTATATCACTTCACATGATATTATATATATGTGAACGGAGATGAATGGTTCTGATATACACATCACCAGCATGCTCACTGGAGAGGACAATTAGAAAGGATGATCTGTGCAATAGAGGGTATGTGCATGTTGTGAAAATCTTCAAAACGACTTGCTTGAATATGACTGAAATGTCAGCATATCTCACAACCAATCATGGAGACATAGCAACAGACTCATGGACAGCTACTAACAGAAGCAGGCACAATCAGAAACAATTTAAAAATATTAACAATATTGATCTGTAACATTGCCAGAATATTTGAGTTTATGTTATTATACCTATTTTGCAGGAACAGATGTGTACAACTCTAATGATTGCCAGTATTCTATAAGGGAAATTCATCATCCCTTTATCAAAAATAAACTGTCTTTAGAAGGGTTAAATGGGACAGTGTTAAACCTGAAGTTGAATTCAGGGGCAATCTTGGACATTTAAGAGGTCTGCATGACACATAAGCCACAAGCCAGGAATCAAACCCGTGCCATCAGTGTTGTCAATGATTTCTGTATTTACTGGGTGCAACACAGAAATACATATCACACATGTTTCTTGTAAGGGAATTCTGCACTGTCAATTCCTAAAAGGTATGCATACCAAAGAATAGTTATGTATGGGTGACAAGATGTGTGCAAGCTCACTGTGCCAAATGTAATGCACTTGACTAGAGCATCCTTGGCTGACATAGGTATCAGCCATAAGGATAAAAACACTTACAATCAGCACACTATTATGAGTGGATTCCCTACACACAGCTATGTATTGCATGCATCTGCCACATGTAATAGAAATGAATATATTGTCTGAAGCATCTGCAATTGACTGGTGGATTATAATGAACGGTACAGTAGTATGTGAGACTGATGGCAATGCATCATCTATGCCCATGTGCACAGAAACCATTGTTCACAAACTAAACATTGCATGGAACACACTGTATAAATGTGTCAAAGCTCAAGACATGTCCCACAAGATCACTTTCCTCGTGACATTGCCAGTCAAAATGTTATACTGGCATGAAATCCCGACATGCATGCATATGTGTTCATGCTATCAAGTGGTAATACTGAGGTGATGTACTATTATGTCTATGATGCTGTGCAGTCACACTATAGCTATACCTAGGATAGAGCTGAGTTCAGCGGTTCATAAGTTCATAGCGCAATACTAGGATAATGCTCCAAGATGATATAAAAGCCTAGCCATATTTAACAGGAGTTTCCCAATTTTAAATAACTATGGGATCAGGTTCACACAGTTATGAGACTCTGCTTTCTTATCTAAGATCAACTGCCTCTGTCTATGCCAGGATTACAATTACCATTAATCATCCATTGATGTAGACTGCAGATGACTTGGGTCAGGAAAAGCTTTTGCTTTATATGAATGGCAAGCTTGCTCTAGAGAATGGGGTAGTGTCTGAGAGATGTATCTGTCTCTCCAGCATGATTTATTATGTCAGAGGCTAGGTTAACATGCTTGGAACAAGTGAACCTTATGTAGTTTGCTTTACCAATGTGTAATATTTCCATCAGAGAGGGATTGTAGACTGTCCTGCAGACCAGACACAAATTGGGCCTTAGCAATCTATAGGGGACAGAATACAGTGATATGGATTTCAATCTTTCCATGTAAGACTTGTCTTTTATACCATATATCTTCTTTGTGCAAAACCTCTGGTGTTTTTCCAGCTGCTGTAGATGTGTGGTGAGTTACATGAAAAAGGATGCATTGTTCTCAATTATTATTGTTGTGATGAGGGATGAGTACAATGGAATTATAATGTCCTTTGAACTGCCCATACTTATTAGTTATGCCACATAGAATGGATGTGTCACCACTGTGGACTCATGGTGGTTGAACTCACAATTACTATCTACCCGAGTACTTAGATCTCATACCATAGGGTCTGTCCCTTGGTGTGTGCTGTCTATATTGCAATTAGTTTACAAAAGGAAATAACTATGCTTTTTTGGACATTTAGTATGTCTCTATGGCTCTGGCACCATTTATTTCTGTTTGTTAATACCTTCTGCAGAATATCAATACTGTTAATGGATTTGAGGACTTCTTAAACAAATGGGGTATGGACTGCCAAAATAACTTAGAACACAAAAACTGCAGTGAGAAAATGTCACAAGTATAATAGAAATTTTACATAATTGCGATTTTTATTTCACAGTTTCAAGACACAAAGTTATTGTGGCATACTGACCTTTATTTTGATCAATTATTGTTGGAAGAAAGAATTTCTATTGAGTTACACTATTTTCTGATGGTGTACGGACCTGTTATTAGCACTATACTTGGTATTCCAAATGTACACAAACATATTATTAAGCCTTCCTAATGCCATATCGTTGCTGCTAGTGGGTCTAAGACACAGGCCATTGGTATTTATAAAGACAAGATGTTCAAATCTATTTACAATTATGAAAGGCATGTTTTGAAGGATTCATGGGACTTCTTGGAAAGATTTTCTCCAGAAGTCTGGGAAATATCAGCATGTTTTTTTTTAACTGTTGATGTTGTAGATCTTTTTAATTCAATTCCAAAGGGCGAAGGATTGGCCTTGTTTTTGGACACATTGATCGAATGTGAATTTTTAAATGCTGAAAGTATTAGATTACTTCTAAAGTTTACCAAAATTATATTAGAGAATAATTATATATTTTATGAAGATGAGGTTTTTCAACAGATTAAGGGAGTGGCTATGGGTACAGCACGTGTGCCCATTTATGTAAATATTGTGCTTTTGGTCTTAGAAAAAAGTAAGGTATTCTCCCTTCGAATTTTTTAAATATATAAAGATTTATGTGAGATTTTTAGACAATATATTTATCGTATGGGTAGGACCCGATGAAAACGATATAGAATTCATACATTTTTTACTTGAATCAATTGCTTTTTTTAATTTACATTTAATTACAAGAAGGATTTTATTAATTAATTGGATGTCCAGGTTGAACACACTGATTAAAACCAGGTTATTTAAAAAGCAAACATTTAGTAATTCATATTTACATTTTAATAGTTTACATCCTTTTTCACTTAACTGGAACTTAGTTAAAGGACAATGTATAAGAGTGACTTGAATGAGTTCACAAGTCCTAGATGTTGAAATGGAAAAATGAAGATGCATATTTATAGAAAGAGGGTATCTGATAAAATGGTAATTGAGATCATGACAGACATTATGAATAAGAGAGATAATAGGTACGTCCCATTATTAAGGAAAAGGAAAGATGATAAAAAGAATGACGAAATGGAAAGAAAGATGTTATGATGTAGTTTGTGTGGTGACATACAATCAAATCTCAAAGGATATAGAAAGGTTATAAAAGGGAATTGGAAATTTCTCTAAGGAAACACTGATTTGGTAGGAATTATTAGTAGTGAACCATTCTTTATAAATAAGACATTGGGGAATTTTAAACATTTACTAGAAGGCAATGCACAGAATAAGAAAAATAATAAAGAGAAAGAAGGGACTAGTAAATTTGGTTATAGTAAACAATGTTCATTTATCATGGAAGATAAACATGCTATTTTAAGGAACACATTGGGTTAAAAAGTGACGTTTAAGTATGGAAATTGTGGCCCATGTAGGACTGTTTATTTAGCAAGGTTGTCAGGATGTGATGGGTTTTATGTGGGAAAGACTGATAGGCCACTAAAAACAAGTTTATGACTACAATTATGACATTAAAAAAAAGTTTAATAATTCTTGGTTAAGCATGATGAGCACTGTAATAATTTTATAAAATTTGCCTTTGGGATTATAGACATTGTTGAAGAAAGCCCTAGGGAATGGGAATAAGAGCAATTAATAGAGTATAAGAAGTTGCGATTGCAGTTAATGTTAAATGCTGAGAGAACTCCAAGGTTAAATGATGATCTGTCTTTGCAACCAGTTTTGTGGCTTGGAGTTGTGAAATTCTGAATTTAAATATTTTTATAGGTGTCTTTTAAGTGTAGATTTTAATAGGTATTTTGTGTAGTTTTAATCATTCTTGGTGTGATTTTATGAAGACAGAATTTCTTGACACATTTCTGTGACAAAAACATAAATTCATTATTGTTTAGTTTTTTATAGTGTTTTATTCACAGCATTTTAGTGTCTTTGAGTTAAAATTTTATAACTGACTAAGGCAGAGAAAGTGATTATGTCTTCTACATTGCATTTTATGTATGTTATTTATAGGTTTAGGATCTGGTGTACTAGTGTTTTAGTATTAGTTATTAGGATGCGTACTGTTTCCTTAAAAATTTTCAAATACATTTATAAGAAGGTATATTGGGAAATGATGTCAAGAACTGCACCATTTCTGATGGAGTCTTCTGTGAGAGATGAAAGGGCTAAAACAGAATTGAGTATTGCTTTATTTATTTTATTTTATTATAATAAAGTATAATGGTTTACAGTCTGGTGTTGGCATTATTTACACTGCATTTCTTGTGTTCTGAGTTATTTTGGCAGTGTATGCCCCATTTGTTTAAGGTTATTTGTTTAGTCTCTTGGGGCAAGCTGACACCAGATTTAGTGTGGGTTTTACTGCCACTTATGAAATGGAGTGTTTGTAAGAGTTGTTTTTGCAAGGTGGTTCATCGCCTGTTTTATCCAAGGTGACAGGCATGAAGGGTGAACTAACTAAGCTAATTGAGTTAATGTTGCAGCAGTTTAGTTTTATAGCCATGGGTTAGGCTGTGCACCCTTTCAGGAGGAAACCAGATTTTGAAGTCATATTAGTGTCTGGAGGTGATGCGAACATTCACAGCTGGAAAGGTGTGGTAGTGGAAGAAATGGCTATGGATCTTAATCGGGGAAATTTGAATTCAGAAGAAAGAGAGAAAGGGTAATTGAAATTTCAGATGGAGTAGACCAATGAGTGGTGAATATTGAAGTGAGCAGATTTTTGATCAAGAGTTGTGAGCCAAAAAACAGGTACTTTATTTCATAATACTAAAGACAACTCAAAGGAACCAGGAAAACACTCAGAGAAAGGAACACAGAAGTGGCATTAATCCATCTTTATTCAGTCCTGGTACCTCAGCAGTTCGCCTTCAATGGGACACATTTAGGCATTTTGAATGTTCTTTTTATATATGCATCAATCAATTAATTAAACAATTAATTATTTCCAACATTTTTAACCCCTTCAACACTAAACATTTATGTGCAAAACTTCAAATATAGTATTCTTTTACATTTTTTCATTATTTTAAAGAATAAATTAATTCATTTTTAACAAAATTCTTATACATAATTACAAAAATATAACTATGAAATAAATACTCTATAATATTCAAAATTACAACATTAATAAATTTCATCAATTTTCTAAATTCCTTCCATTTGGAAATAAAATGTAATGCCCTATAAATCACTCTCTATTCAATTTTATTCAAAACAGTTTTAAGGTTTCCTATACACAAATTTGAATTCACAACTTTGAATAAATACTTTATAATATTCAAAATTACAACTTCAATAAATTTCATTAATTTTCCAAATTCATTCCTTTGGGAAATAAAGTATGATACCCTATAATCATTCTCTGTTCAAGTTTATTCAAAGCAGTTTTAAAGTTCCCTATACACAAATGGGGTCTAGCAAGTACACTAAATCTGAAACTGTCATTTTTACCATTATGTATGTTACAAAAATGAGTAGCCACCGGACTTTCCAAATTTTCCCTCCTTATATCACCCAAATGCTCCAGAATGCGAATCTTAATCTTCCTGGTAGTCTGGCCAATATACCACATGGGTGGGACACAATCACATCCCAAAATATATACTACACCAGATGACCTGCAATCAAATCTCTCAAAAGCAACATATTTCTTTCCATTTATTTTAATTCCATGCATATTCTTAATTTTATTACAAACGGAGCAACTGCCACAGCTATACATCCCAACATTACTATCTACCATAGCTTCCAATTTTCTATTTAAGATTTCTTTTAAGTTGGGATACCTTTTGTAAGAAAAAGTAATATGCTTTGGGAAAAGATGACCAATTGCTGGATCTTCACATACCACATGCCACAACCCTCTAATAATTTTCTCCATTGTAATGGAAAAACTAGAATACCTGGACACAAAAAATATTTTATTCAAGTCTGAAATAGTTTCAGGATAGTGTATATTCTCATATCTACACATCCTAGATTTCTGGTCTTTACACAACTTCCATTTTATAGCCAGAAGTTGATCATGATCATAACCACGAGATATTAATCTATCCAGAATTCCATCACAAACTTCCTCCCAAAGTTTTTTATCTGAGGTATTTCTCAAATTCCTTTTAAATTCCCCTTCTGGTAGAGCCTTAATCAAATGTAAAGGGTGCATGCTACTAGCATGCAAAAAATTATTAACCGATGTAGGTTTCCTAAAAGTTCTATGTTGAACCAAACTATCCATTCCTACATAAAACTCTACATCAAGAAAAGGAATTTTAGATTGAGATATGTGTGCTACAAATTCTAAACCATGATGGTTCTTGTTTAGATCCACCAAAAACTGATCAAACAAAGAAATACCACCCTTACACACAAAAAATTAAATCATCTATGTAACATTTAAAAAATACAACATTATTAACAAAAAATGTATTTTGAAACATAAATTCCTTCTCAAACTCCCCCATGTAAATTATTGCATAAGTTGGTGCAAAAGTTGCACCCATAGCAGTTCCATTTACCTGCAAAAAATATTCATTTTTCCACAAAAAATAGTTGTGTGTTAAACTAAATTCTAGCAAACTTAACAGAAACCTAGTACGTGGTCCTTCTCCCATCACTTTATACATTGCTTCCAAACCCCATCTTATCTTAATATTCGTGTAGAGTGATACAACATCAACAGTGGCCCAGTAATAATTCTCTTCCCATTTCAGCCCTTTTAAGGCTAAGCAAACATCTTGAGTGTTTCTCACATGCGACTGTACTTTTGGAAGAAATTTCTTAAGATGAAAATCCAGGAAACAATTAACCCTCTCAACAAAGGAACCGATTCCTGAGATAATGGGCCTACCAGGCGGATTGGCAACATTTTTATGAATCTTCGGTATAATATACATATAAGGGTGATGAGGTTCCCTTACTACTAGATTTTTTACATCTTTACCTGTAAAAAATCCTAATCTTTTCCCTCTTTCTAATAACTCAGTGAGTTCATTAGAATATGAGGTTAAAGGGTTACCTTTCAACTTTTAATAAGTATCTTCCAATAATAGATTGTTAACAATGTTCTCATACTTATCAGTGTTCATAATCACCCAATTGCCCCCCTTGTCAGCCGGTTTAACAGTAACCTTGTCCAATTTCATCCTAAAAGCCTTAAGAGCCACCCACTCATCCTTACTTAAATTAAAAGCCTTTTCATTCACACAAAAAGACTTATGTGCTTGTTCTAATTTGGATAGAATAACATGCTCAAAAGTATTTATTGCCTGAGATTTTTTAGGAGGTATAAAGTTACTGTCACCAGAAAAATATGGGACATCAATATGGCCATATCCTTCTCCATAAGCCCCTTCCACATTAGTATTGATTCCAAAGAAGGTTCAAGAGCATCTTCTTTCTCATTTTCATTCAACATTAAACCTTCATAGTCATATATACCCAAATTTAAAAGAGATTCATCCAACAAGCTTTCACTTCCTGTTGGGGAACATTTTTCTTTTTCATAAAAATAGTTGTAATTTTTAATATTATAAAGTATTTATTCAAAGTTGTGAATTCAAATTTGTGTATAGGAAACCTTAAAACTGTTTTGAATAAAATTGAATAGAGAGTGATTTATAGGGCATTACATTTTATTTCCAAATGGAAGAAATTTAGAAAATTGATGAAATTTATTAATGTTGGAATTTTGAATATTATAGAGTATTTATTTCATAGTTATATTTTTGTAATTATGTATAAGAATTTTGTTAAAAATGAATTAATTTATTCTTTAAAATAATGAAAAAATGTAAAAGAATACTATATTTGAAGTTTTGCACATAAATGTTTAGTGTTGAAGGGGTTAAAAAATGTTGGAAATAATTAATTGTTTAATTAATTGATTGATGCATATATAAAAAGAACATTCAAAATGTCTAAATGTGTCCCATTGAAGACAAACTGCTGAGGTACCAGGACTGAATAAAGATGGATTAATGCCACTTCTGTGTTCCTTCCTCTGAGTATTTTCGTGGTGTATTCTGAAGAATTTGTGGTTTGGCTTTCTAAGTATTATGGAGACAACTCAAAGGAGACAGATAATGGTTTGGAAGTGATTGAAGGTGATATAAACAATTTTAATATTGGCATGAGAAGACTTCTGAGTAGGAGCTGCATTCAAAAAACAAGTGATTTACTTAGTAATGTAAAAGACAATGCAAATGACATTGTGAATGGCTTTGATGCTGGTAGGGGTGATGTAAACTGTTTAATGGGTAAGTACATGGGTGGTAATGATAATCGTGAATGTTTGCTCTAATAGGTTGGAAGAATTTGACGTTAAGGCTTGGATTAATAGGGCTTAGACTTTTTCTGGTCTTGTTGGTACTAGAGGTGCCAAGCCTTTTGAGCAAGGAGGAGTGAATAACTAATAGTCTAAAGGAGTGCATTAATACATTTGAGAAAAAGCTGCTAAAAGTTAAAGGGCTGCAAATAGGCAATGCCTGTTAACGACAATGTATTGGTATGAACATTGTTTCCTTAAGGCTTCAGATGTATAGCCACTCTTTATAAACATGACAGTGGGAAATTTTAAACATCTACTAGGAGGTAATACACAGAATAACAAAAATAATAAGGAGAAAGAAGGGACTAATAAATATGGTTATTGTGAATGATGTACATGTATCAGTCAAGATAAATGTGCTATTTTGAGGAACAGGTTAGGTTCAAAAGTATCGTTTAAGTATGGAAATTGTGGCTCAACTGGGATTGTTTATTTAGCAAGGTGTTCAGGATGTGATGGGTTTTATTTGGGAAAGACTGAGAGGCCACTAATAAAACAAATTTATGAACACAACTATGACATTAAAAAGACAAATTATAATAATTCTTTTGTTAAACATTCTAAGTGCTGTAATAATTTCAAAAAATTTACCTTTGGGGTTATAGACATTGTTGAAAAAAGCCCTAGGGGAGAGGAATGTGAGCAATTAATAGAGTATAAGGAGTTGCTGTGGCATTTAAGATTAAATGCTGAGAGAGCTCCGGTGTTAAATGGCAATGTGTCTTTGCAGCCAGTTTTGAGGCTCAGTGCAGCTAAATTATAAATTGAAGTATTTTTATAGGTAGTATATTAAGTGTAAATTTTAATAAATATTTTATGTAGTTTTTAATCATTCTTTGTGTGATTTTATGAAGACAGGATTTTTTGACACATTTATCTAGCAAAAACACACTTGAATTTTTTTATTGCTTAGGTCTGTATACTGTTTTATTCACAGCATTTTTGTATCTTTGAGTTAAAATTTTATAACTATGTAGGTTAAGGTGACAGATATTTTTACATTCCATTTTATTTATGATATTTATAGGTTTAGGACATGGTGTACCTGTATTCTATTATAAGGTGTAAGGATGTGTACTCTTTCTTTAAATGTTTTCAAATACCTTTTTAAGAAGGTGTATTAGGAAATGATGTCAAAAACTCCACCATTTCTGATTATGTCTCCAATGAGAGACAAAAGTGATAAAAATGGAATTGTGCATTGCTTTATTTATTTTATTCTATTATATTTTAATAAAGTGTTATAATTTAGTGTTGTTATTCAAGGATTGTCCACAATCTGCAGTAATTTGCAAAGTTGGTTGGACAAAGGCTGTTTAAGTTTGCCTTGACTTTTGTGAATTAAATACCAAACTGGAAATAACCTAGTACAGAAACCAGTGGTACTGCCCTGAATTCAAACACTTTGACACTACCTGTCCTGTTGGTGATCCATTGGACTACTGACTCAGTGACAGAGTGGTTTATGACCAGTTGAGACAGTTTTTCAATAATACCTGATTGTGGAATTGTGTTAAATGCCTTGGCCAGGTCAAATGATGTGAGAAGCATATTCTTCCCCTTATCCATGTCCTCAGCGACCTTCTCAAAGAAGCCTACCAGGTTTAACAAACATGATCTAGCCCTAACAAATCAAATATGGGTTGGTTACACAGGCAGAGATTGCCTATGTTCTTGATGATAAGGTCCATGATGATTCTTTCCATTTGCTTACTGATGAGGCTGGTCAGGGTTATGGGTCTGTAATTCCCTGTTTCAGGATATGGTCCACCTCTTGTTCAGACAGATGACTGTTGCTGTCCACCATTCTGTCAGAAAATTGTCTGGAGGCTGGGGTTAAGTGGGATCCAATTGTGTCTGCTAGGTCATGTTTTCATTTTTGATAAGGCAACCTGGGATGTTGTCAGAGGTTGATTTATGCTGTGTTTTCAGCTTTACTCAGTGCACGGATGAGCTGCTTTCCTGTTCAGAGCACAAATAACACAGGGCTCAAATCCAAAACATTCACTTTTTTTTTCTTACAAATGTCGTCAGGATGGCATTGTAATAATGTGATCCTTAATGCAAATGTGACAAATAATGACTATAGTAAAGTATGCGTCTTCCACATATTTATCATTAATGTCTACCCCTTTACAGTTGTACAATTATTAACTGCTTTACAGAACTCATTGCAAATCACAACTTAATTGTGTATACAACTTTATAGAAATCACAAGATGTGGTACATGTTTTGAAATTATAATTCTGTCTCCGCAAATCTGTTAACTATTTATGTATGACAATATATCCTGAAAAGTGTATACAGTATGCTTTGTCTCAGTAAGGACAATTTGCACATCACATTAGATGAAGTTGTCATCTATCATCACCTGAACATGACACAAACAGAATCCTACAAATGATTTTAAAACATTTCAAAGCACATGAACTCTGATAAGGGATTGACCTAAGGTAGTATGCTAGTATTATCTATCAGCACAGTCATGTCAGTCTGCAGACACCATCCGTCAGCCTAATAGATACACACATGTACAGCGGAGTTGGAGTGATGGAATGAATACAGGGAGAGATGAGCATAAACCTAGCAGTGTTTTTAATGGCACATTTATGGTCATTTTTTGGTCTGCTGATATTTTTAACATTACATATTGTAACATGACATGGACTGCATGACGTAAGGGTAGAGAAGGCTTTGGAGAGAGATAACAGGCTTATAATAGGTTAGCTAAATCTGTGATAGCAGTGGAGATGGGTGTCAGTTCAGATACTCATTTTTAGGCAGAAATCAATATATCTCCCTGAAATAGAATAACTGTGGCAAATTTTAATATTTGGGTGATTAAGTATGTCATACACATATAATATCACAATAAGAAATGATGAGAAATGTGTCTGGAATCGAACCCTTGAAGCTATTGTAAAAAAATACTCAATCAAGTGATTCATGTCAACACTCCACACAGAAATTAGTTTTTTTCTACATTCTCCAGTCTAAAGAAATGTCAGAGTAAATGTTTCAGAGTGCTCCTTTTACTCTGGTTTAACTCTGTGTTCCTCTAACGAAGCAAGGTTAAACAGCATTACATGGAAATAACTGGACCAGTGCAGACAATGGCAAAAGCTCACCAGGTTTTGGTAGGACATGAAAAGGCATTCACCAATGCTCAGCATTGGTGTGTGATGCCAAACTACGCAAAAATGCAGAGAACAAAAAGTGAAGGCTTTATTGTAGAACATGTCTGGCCATGTGTGTGATGTGTGATTCTATTTTTGACTAAATGAAAGGTGTGAAAATGGGGTAGACTATAAAGTGGTGAAATGGGGGTAAGCAGGGGGAAGAACAAAGGGGATGTAATAATGGAATTTGCATGAGGGAATTAGGAAAGAACCATAGTTAACCACTTCTTTAACACTGTAATGTGAACATGGATATAAAGTTGGATGAATTTGGACTGTCACCACAACACAAATAGGTGACAGCAAAGCAATCATGGTGTATAGCCAACTGGACCAAATCAAGAAACAAGTGCATCAAGAAGAAATATATGTGAAGTAGAGAGCTATGTATTAGATATTAAAAAATGTTTTCTTTTTTTTTTTTTGTGGGACAGGTGCTTTTTTTATTTCAAAAAGATAGAAATGCTGAGGAAGAACTATAGGAATGTCAGGATTAGGTAAGTAGGGTAGATGAAGATGTAGGTGCAGAGAAATATGAAAAACAAGACAGATATAGGGATGGTTGTGGATACAAAAGGTTGGGGGACACCATGATTGGGGATAGGTAGGAGATATCAGACGCACATGCCTGTCATGCATGGGAACAATGAGAATCTAGTCCTCATTCTCAGAACTGTCATCACTGTCCCATTAATCAGCTCCCTGTGGGATTGTTTGACATGGGGGGGGGGGGTCTTGTTTCATTCTAAGGAGCAACTTCTCCAAACAGCTTAGGCGAGCACCAATACTAGTTTCTAATACCACATGCACCATTTCTGGTAGCTCCTGGTGAGTGATGTAATCCCCACTTCCACCAATAATCCCAGATGGTACCAATGCACTAGCAGCTGGGACAATACCACCTGATGTGGATGGGCCAGGTAGCTCAGGGGTTGTGGAGACAGTACTGGCAGGTTACGACCCAGATGTGCTGGGTGTTGGTGCAGCAGCCAGTGAAGGGTTGGTAGGCTGAGCTGCAGTGGCTGACCTACCACCTTGTGCTGAAAAGTATTTTGTTTATTGGCAGAAAAGTATGACATCACAATGGTGTGTTCACACACACACACACACACACACATATATATATATATATATATATATATATATATATATATATATATATATATATATATATATATATATAAAGTGAGGTAAGGGGTAGGGTGAGAATAAAAAGAACATATGATTAAGAACCACTTTATGTCACATAAATTCTTTATTACAATAAATATACTTTTATTATTATATTATCTATACATCTTTCCAAAAGCAAAATAGGATTGTGAATTGTGACAATTAATCCTTGCAATATACAGATATTGCATATATGCTTTTAAATATAATACAGATTAAGTTAACAACATGGCATTAAAGCCAGTTTTGCTGGAATTAAAATTAAAAAATGATATTTTTTTCTAATTTGAATGTATTTGTTACTTGTGGGAATTGAACCCTCCACATCTGAGTACACTATTATACTTACCTAATACAATTACCAAGAGCTGCTGAAGAAAGCATTCACGCTTGCTTTTACAGTAAAGATACGCATGCTTAAGTTACTAGTAATGTATGGAAGAACAATAATTTTAATACAATTATGTTCATTTGTGCTGCACACATATCCCTTGTCGCTCTGAGTCTTTCTAATCTTTCAGCATGAGCCTGCTGGTTCACTGAAATTTCCAGAACAGCTGTAAAATAAAGAAGGAGAAAAAAAGAGACATGAAAACATTATGACCTGCAAAAGGAATATCGTGGGCTATGGCTAGAAGCGCCAGATAGTAGTCTCTAGGCACTACCAACTGCTGTATCCTCTCATCTTCTAGCCCTCCCTCAGGGGTCTACTCTCTATACATTAACCCTTTGTCCCAGTATACAGAATCCCCCTTCCCTTGAGAATCAGGTGCCTTACTAGCTACCTGCCTTAGGCCTTGCAGTGTATGGTCTGAGAGCTGAGCCTGTCTCAACTCTCTCTTTGTAACCCTTCCCAGCTCCCCCTTCCACAAGAAGCCTGGCATCCTCTGACAGCAGTGCCTCACTGTCAGCCCAGGTACTACTCCTCACCTCTACCTTTGCAGTCACTCTGTCCAGTGGAATATCAGTAACCACAAACAGCTGTGGCTCACCTTCAATTTCTGCTACAGAGTAGCTTCCTCCCTGAAGTAACCACCTCACCAGTCCTGGCTGCAAGTATGCTGTCTGTCTGGGTCTCCTCCACGCTATCAGACCCACATGTCTCCTAGCCTGACTGTTTGTAAGTGCATAAGCGCATGATACTGCCTCATCCAAATCCTTCCCTATAAGGACATCTGCAGGATTGTAGTTCAGTGCCCTTGTTGTCTCAAGACAACCTACTATTGGCATTTTGTCTTCCCTACTTACTGTTTCTCACACCTTTTGTTCCCCACCTTGCCTCCATGGACATCTGTATGCCACATGGCCCCACTGGTTTC
The DNA here is from genome assembly GCF_019279795.1 of Protopterus annectens. NCBI lineage: Eukaryota > Metazoa > Chordata > Ceratodontiformes > Protopteridae > Protopterus > Protopterus annectens. Next base: position 747,762,814 of record NC_056726.1, read on the forward strand.
ATTCAAAACATTTAACCCTAGATCCTGGATGTATACCTGGACAAGTGACTTCCCCTGTTACTGGCAGATTCTGTTGGGGCAGTCTGTACTGCCCACCATGGGTTCCTTTAGAACCATGAGCAGTACTAGGGGTCCCTTCCCTGAGCAGGGATGCCCTGCTTGCTAGGTACTGGTCTCCCTTCTTCCCCAACTCATCTGAAGTAGCACATTGTCTGTCAGCTAACCAGATCTTCATGTCCTCAAGCAAAGTGCTAAGGGCTTGTTCCCTCACCAAAAGGTCTGCCAGCCCTTCAAAAGTGGTGACCTGACTTCCACTCACCAACCTATGAAAATAAGTGCTCAGTTCAGCAACATATTCACACACACTTTCATCTGCCTTGCGTCTATGCTCACAAAACTTTTTCCTATACATTTCAGGTGTTAGCTTAAACAATTCTAACAAGTGATTCTTACCAGCAGTATAAGCAAAACAACCAACATCAGACATTTTAGACAACACAGTTACAGCTTTACCATGGAATAAGGGGGTCAGGAACCGTACCCAGAGCCTTTGGTCAACATCCTACTGTTTACATACCCTTTCAAACATATGAATGAAACTACCAAAATTATCCCCCTCTTTAAACTGCAGAAGACATTTAATGACCTTTTCTGCTTCTGGGATCCAGTTGCTCCTTTCCCCATTACCTCCATGCCTCTGGTGAAGAGTCAGCATCTCCTTCTCTTGCTGTCTCTGCCTCTCCTTTTTCTCAGATTCCAGGCATAGCAGTTTCTCATTCTCCTCAGCCTGTAGATGTCTCAGTCTCTCAGCTGCTTCTATTTCCAAATGTCTGGCCTCCAACTCAAGTCTCTTTAGCTCCAGATGGATTTTTAAGTCCTCTGTAGAAAGGTTGAGCTGTCCATTCCCTGAGGGTGGTACATCTCCACTGCCAGTCTTATTGTCCTCCTGGTTGCTGTTTTCTGATGCAGCTGTGGCCAAAGCTGCAATCATGTCTGCCTTAGTCAGGTTTCCATGCACCAATCCCCTAGCCTGGCACATCTCAGCCGGCTGGCTCCTTGTCAGCTTTCTGTTCTCCTCTGTTGACATGCTGCCTGCTCTCCCTGACTAACTAAGCTAACTAAAGAAATAAAACAATTGTGATCTGAACTCTGAGTATTCACTGTGTGGCTGATTTAGAGTACAAAACACCTTCAGTGATCACTGTACGCAAGCTACAGGAATTCATTCTACCCATACTACTACAAGCCAGTTAGCATTTGCCAACCAATTAATATGTGGTGTGGATATCCCACCACTGCCAAACAATTAATATGTGACACCCATGCACTGGCCCAGCAATCAAGGAGTCTCAATCCTCACCACTAACACCAGTGAGGTGCGTCCATATTGGGAAAGGATAATAAATACACACACAGTAAAGTACAATTTCCCTTAAGACACACAGAGATCACAGTCAGTTTGGGACTGGTTTCTTCCTTTCCCTCCAGCTCCCCATTAAGACTCCCCACTGGCACAGCTATAGGACTCAGATCTGAGCCAGGTGGGCAAGCTAAAACCTCCAGCACCCTCTCTGTCTAACCAAAGCTTCGTGTCCCTGCCCAAGTAGCTGACACAGACACACACACTTTGAGATAAGAGTTTAAACAACCACACAGACACTCCTGGGTAAGTCTGGCCTAGGTTCTCCAGCTGTGCCCCTTTTACCCAGACTATACGGTAGAAATCACTGCCACTACCCAGCTAATATTTATCAGCTACTCAAAGGCTCTTAAAAGGGTGTCCAATTATTACAGTGCAATATTATTATTCAAATGGTAAGTGTGACCTAACAGTCAAGACTTATTTGGAGTGACTTGGTACAGCATCACTATATACATGCAATGTACTCTTAGAGCTTAAATTCTCTCTGCACAAAACAACCATCATTGAAAGGTTTACAAATATTTAATAATAAGTAATAAAAACACAAGGCAATACTTCTTACTACACCGTGCCAGTCAAGAGTTCAAAGATCACAGATAAATACTTAAAGTACTATCGTAGAAAAGTTTTAACATCAACACAGAAAAACACTAATCTTCCTAATTCCTAGCTATTTCTAAGAGAAAACACAGTTCTAAATAACTTACATATAGACGAGGCAGAGTGGTGAGTTGAATGTTCTCAAGACAAAATGCTCTGAGCTCTCTGTTTCTCTCTCTTTAAATTGATAATACAGAGCTGCTTCACATGACATCATTCTTCACACTTCTCTGGTGTTCCCAGGCTAACAGAAACTACATTTACATTCTTTACCAGAAACCAGAGCAGCAAAGGACATTTATACATGCAAATTCTAGCCATTAACTCTGGTCTTAAAACAATAGGCAGGATGCTTCCCTCTGGACATATTGACTCTGAATTTTAACATCAAAGACAGTCATGAAATGCTTGACTTAGCTTTCTTACAGCAGATTGCACTGTTGTTACATTTTTGCAGTTCAGTATCCAATGCAGCATTTTCACATTTAAGAGAACAAGCCTGTGGCTTACATTATTATTTACAAATGACAGTATTATCTACAAAATTCTATTTGGCTAGGCTGGTAGCCTTTACCTATCTTTACAATACATTTATTCATGTTTGAGCTAAGCCATCTGCCACACAAAAGTTAAAGACCCCCCCCCAAAAAAAAAAAAAAACTGCCATAAAGGTTGCCTGAATTGCTGTTGCATTTTCCTTCTGCTTCACACTAATTATTCTCAGTTGTAAACCATCAGCAGCTAACAGAGATATTTACATCTGATACACAAGTCAAAAGTTTGATATTAAGCAGTTCTAATGAGTTCACACCTCATTTGCACATTCACAGTGCTCATAGGCCTGAATCTATACTATAAAAAGGTAACTGTGTAGTTAGGGAATTTGTGTATTTTGACAAAACAGAAGATCGGTATTCCTTTGAAGGTGAGTTATCTGCAGATAAAGCTTATAATTTTGCTAAGGTATGCTTGTAATATTCAAGTACATTCTAGATTTTGTAAAATGTTGCAAATATATTTATATATCCAGGAAAAAAAAAATGGAACTTTTATCTGAATGCACTTCTTATACTTCACTGTTAACATATGCATTTGTGGCAGGCATTTACATTTCTAAGACAGACAGCTTATACTTTCAGTGCAACTATTATTTTTAAAATATATTTTATGTTATTGGAAAAAATGTAATGCACATTGTGATGACACTGGTGTTTTGCTTCTGAGATGGCCCAGGGCAACCTCCACAGGAATGATGAGCACAGTGAAAACTGACCGGCATTCATAAATTGACTTGTCTGTTGTAAATGTGAACACATCTTGATTGTGTGGAAAACATATATACATTACTTCCGTGGTATTCCTTGGTTTGTACAAAACTTTGTTTGATGGTATTTTGGGGGTGGTGGAGCCACCTACCATTCTGTGGTCCAAGAAGTTTGTTTCAAGTGTTTTTCTCTTGAAAATGTATAGGCATCCTGATATTTCCATGGGAAACATATATACATTACTTATGTGGTATGGTATTCCTTGGTTTGTACAAATCTTTTTTTGTGTATGAGCTGGATGTGGGACAACCACCTAACATTGTGTTGTACTAAGTGAAAAGTGTGTTTCAAGTGCCCAATGTTGATAAAAGGGCACACAACCTGATTTTTTTTTTTTTTTGTATAAAACACATTAGTTATGTGATATTTATCTGTTTTATATCACATAGGATTATGACACTCAAGCCTACAAATCCATGAAAACCTCCTTTCAGTGACATAAAAAATGAGGTCATAATAGAGGCTCTGAGGTGCCATAGAGCCTTTCAGCTTGAGAGAGACCATGAGATATGGCTGCCAGAAAAAAGATTTGGAATCAGTTAGTCAATGATATCAATGCAGTTGGTGGTTGCAGCTGAAATTATAATTAGGTGGGGCATCAGGCCACTGATATGAATTCATCACCAGAGGAAAGTAGCTGCAGTTGCCCAAGAATAGCTGGCTATAGGGGGTGGTCCTGCTACCGAGCCCCCACTGACACCAAATGTTGGAGTTCCTGTCCACTTTTAGAGATCCAGACAGCTCACTGGGGCTGCACACCATGTGCTTGAAGTCAGTGATAATGTGGCTGGGAAGACAAGCTTCCAGGTAAGCTTACATATGGCAACATTTATATTTGCTTGTAGGATAAAATATACAATTTGACTACTACTTTCTGTGATACATTTTTTTTTGTATTTTGTATCTGTACCTATTGATATGTAATAGAATTATACAAGAGAGTTGTTCAGTACACATGGGTGTGGTTGGACTTCTCAGCCAAATTTCAGTTTCAGTTATTTCTTACAGGGCATATAGGCAATTGTGTTTTCACTGTCCCCTGTGTTATTCCCATTGTGACACTTAATTGCCATCCTTTCCTTGCTTCATTTCTTCCAGGAACATCCTCCCTGCAAAGTGTGGAGACATCTGCACATGTTAAGAAAATGTTTATTTGCTTATTTATAAGCATCATTTAGATATATAATTATCTAAATGTGTGACAAGGGTGTAATGAGTATTTGTACTGGTGTACAATCTGCAATTGTGTGACCATTGTTACTTTTTAATCATGTATACTGATTTAATATTTAGTGTAGTAGTAATATTATTCCTGTGTTTCTTGCTTATTATCACAAGTAATCCTGACAGTGGAAGTGTAGGACTCCTACTACCTGATGTAGGAGTGTTGGTAGGCTCTGATAATGATAGTGGCCAAAGGGAGGCATAGTCAGGGGGTGCAGAGATTGAATCTGACACTGAGGTTGTGACTCAGACATCCCCTGGATTTCCTTCAGGCACAGTCATATGCCTATGCATGTCCATTCCACTGAGCCTTCAGATAGTGGACAGGTTGAGGGTGACACACATGATCAGAGTAGTGTGGTTACTGTGGCTTCAGTGCTGGTTGACTCTGGCAATAGCCAAAGTGTGAGGTGCTCAGAGGAGGCCTGTTGTTCACCTTCCACCTGATCTTGGCATGTCATTACGTGCCACTCCATGTATGTGTAGGGCTATCATGGAGACACAGGCACATTCCACTAGGGTCTCCAGGGATATGCTTAGACTTCTAGATGTGGCACAGGTTGATGTGACTGTCTCTGCAGTGTGGCCAATTCAATGGATTGGATAAATGACACAACGGAGTGAGTAGTGTCTGTGATGGAACATTTGCTGAGAGGGGGACAACATCCACGTGGCCGTAGGTCTGCAATATCATCTGCTGTTAGCCAACATGACCATGCCTAATCCCTTTCCTGTAGTGGCACTACTTTCAATGCTCCATCATCTGTTGAAGTGTCCACACCCTGATGTGATATGCCCCAAGGTTGTGGACCTGGGAGTAGTCATGAGGAGAGCTCATCCAGCAGACATCCCTCATATTCAGATAGCACCAGTACATCTGGCCATGGGCATAGATGTGCCAGTGCAATTCCTGGCAGAGACAGTTCTTATGGCTGAGGGTGATGATGATGAACTGATACCTCTACCATGCATGTCTCACACCTATCTGACATGCCAGGACATAAAGATAGCAGAGAGCTTGACTATGATCATGCAGACACACTCACACACATTTTACATCGAGTGCCCTTACAGAAACGCACACATAACAGGTATATGAGGCAATCATGAGGCTCGCAGGTTATTCTGTCTCATGACCAATTGAGAAATAGCTACATTTCTGCCTGCCTGCCTGTCTTTCTTACTCACGCACACTCACTACTTTTCTGTCAGTCTTGGCCTCTTGACCCCCTCCCAAAATCCCACCCTGTACAATCACCTCGTTTCTGCCTTATGGATTCAGGGATACTATGTATTTTTCTGATGCAAAGGATGTATAGCTAACGGAGTGCTTAGTATATGTATTAGTGATGCTGTTTTGAAACTTTTACTGATTCCTTCCAGACTTTTTACTGTTGTGATTGCTACCTTGAAATTGTTGGTACATCAGTGAGGGTTATTGCTCCACTTGTGAGAATGTAGGCATAGTTAGACTTTGGACTGCTTTTTCTATTGTGTGTATTTTCCATGTATGAGGCATGTTAGCTGATAAATGGCAGAAATATATCAACATAAGTCAGCGCTGTCACATAGTGATGTCATTGCTGGACAACTCACACACCTTCTATTTAGGTACATTTTCAAGCAACAGCTTGCAAGTATTCATTTGTGCTCTTACCCATTTATTTTCCTGTTCCAGGTTCAACACTTACTTTGATAGTTCTGCAGTTACAACTGTTGTAATCCATGACTGACTCTGTCTGATGATAGCAGTACACAGACATTACATGGGTAAGTTAAAGTTGTGAGCATTGCCTGGCATCTATTTAACTGTATGCATGTGCATAGGATGATAGTAGTACCCCTTAGGTGGTCAGCATGTGTGCTACCCATTGCCTATTGGCCAGGATGACAGCATATTGTGCACACCTTCATCTACCTACACCCACAGCAGCAGGTGGTTCCCTGTCTGAGTCCTTACCTGCATGTGGCTGTGATAACCTTGCCAGTAGTGGTGGAATGTGTTCCCTTATTGTTCCTGTTGCAGCTGTTTTCTCAAGATAATATTGTGTAGGATAGCATAGACAGTGATAACTTCAACACAAGTGCTGGGATTGTACTGCATGGCCCCCTACCTGATGTATCTAGGCAGTGAAACCATGACTTCAGCAGGTCAACATGTTCCATGATATTTCTTATTTGAACATGTGCCTCATTATAGCATTCCTCCATGGGTGTGTGTGCATTCCTGATGGGCGTCATCAGCCATGCTTCAAGGGCATTCCCTGCATTGTCCAGTAAATGGCCTTATGGAATATCCTCCCTGAAAAACCTCTAGTACAGCTGGGAGTTGTGCCAGATATGGGAGTCTTGGTAACTGCCAGGTTTGCCAGCACACACATTCAGGATGATTCCCTTAGCATCACAATTGAGCGGGCAGTTAATGGAGTGATTACCCTTTCATTTTATGTAGACCCTTCCCTGTTCCCAAGGTGATGCTTGGATCTCAATGTATATGCAGTCTATGGCACCCAAGACCTCAGGGAAATGGGCTATGGAGTAGAAATTCTGCATAGTTGTAGTATGTAAGGATATGGGGAAAATATATATAGTCACTGGCTTTCTGTAGCATAGCATTTGGGAACTGATGTAGGATTCTCAATGCTGATGACGGTGACTCCTTCAGCATGTCCCCTACTTGTCTCTGGAAGGTTCCTGTAGATAAAACTCTGAGTGCTACATAAACCTTGGTCTCCAGAGGTATTGTCCCCCCTTGGTTTGCCTTTGCTCTCAGTTGAGGATGACAGAGGTTGCAGAATTCCTGTAGTATGTCTCTATCCATCCTGTAACAGTCTACAGTTTCCACCTCATGCATTACAGTCTAAACACCCTTCTTTTTGTTGCCTGAGGTTTATCAGTAGCATCAGCATAGACTTGAGCCTGTTACACATACACATGCAGAACAGCAGCAGCAGCACCTAGCATCCGTTCCCTCTAGTGTAGTTTCTGTGGCTGTATTCCAATAGGTTTCAGAATTCAAGGCAAAAAACTACACTAAGCGTACGCAGTTGTTTTACAGCTTGTTGAATAGCTCTGCCATTTTGGATTGATTGATTAGCATATAGTTCAGCTGCTTATGTTGTAATTAGCATGTCATGATGTTTACCATGTTTGTGCAGCTCTACACATCATGTAGAGATGCTTACTGAAAGCAAATTGGCAAGCTACCGAGTGCATTTCACTACATGATGTGCACATGGTTTTAGTGAGATGTGTATGGTTTACTGAATCCAGCCCCATATCTCAGCAGTTGCCAAATGATCTTGCTTCCATCTTCAGAATATTTCCTTGATCAAGTACTTATTCCATACCAGTGACTTGCTCGCTGCAGTTCATGTTTTGATTTCTTTTAGCTTCGAGTATTAAAACTCTATACTTGTTGGTCTGCCTGAATCCAAGCTTGCATGCTTGTAACTTGTTCAAAATTCTACTGCATGTCTATTATCTGGTGTTCCAAGACATCATCGTGTTACTCCAGTTTTGTACAGTTTACATTGAATTCCTGTAAAATACTACATTATATACCAGATCCCCCTCAGGGGCTATCATTCTCTCCATAATTATGGGCCGCCTTATCTAAACGAGATTTTGTACACTCATATTCTTTTCTGCTCACTTTGTTCCAGTTCCCAAAATCTTCTTACTGTTCCAATGTATAATCTAGATTCTTCTGTTTCTTGCTCATTCAGTTACCAAGGCACATACTGGTTCTGACTCATTCAGTTACCAAGGACCTGTCCTATGCAACCATCTTCCAGGCTGACTTCAGGAAATACCTACAATTGCAACTTTAGGTGTGATATCAAAACACACACACACACACACACACACACACACACACACACACACACACACATATATATATGTGTGTGTGTATATATATATATATATGTGTGTGTGTGTGTGTGTGTGTGTGTGTGTGTGTGTGTGTGTGTGTGTGTGTGTATATATATATATATATATATATATATATATATATATATATTTGGTATTGCTTGCATATGATTATATATGCATGCTCTGTTTTTCTATTTGTTTTATTGCCTTTTACTTTCATGTGTACATGTTTAAGCATTTAATCAATTTGAGCTTGAACTTATACTGATGATATTGCATTCCATATACCTCCCTGTAATATCTTTATCTATATATAATGTATAAAACCCATGTTATTTTTAATGGAAACTGTAAATGATGTAACTGATGTCAAGGATGTCTGAATAATAGAGCAGACTGTAAATGAAGAAACAATGCAAATGATGTCCGTTATGTCTGTGTAATGGAGTTTTTATCCCTGGGGCTTCACTGAAACAACATTGCTCAGTCAGACTTTCCTGGTAAACAAATCAAAGTAAATAAATAAATAAATCTTAACACTAGCAATAGCAAGTCATCTTACAGAAATAATTAGTTCATATATAGGAACCCTTATTGCATCCACTGGCTTATGCATCTGCCCTAAAAGAGAGAATGATTCAGCTATATCTCTTCAGATATTTACTTACTTTATGCTTTGCTTTTATCTGTATGCAATGTGGCCTGGCAGTACTGTTTACTGAAATGCCAGACATAACTATTGCAATACTAATACTACATGCATGCTATGTCTGATAAATTAGTAAGTACTGACTGTATGGCCAGGGAATAGTCTATATTCTGCTACTTCATTAAATTCCTTGGTTCTCAGATTCTGTCTTAGTGAGCATAACTACAAAACTACCTGAATTATAATAGATTTAGACCACAGATTCTCAAATTAATTCCCCCAACCTCAAAAAACACTTGCAGAATCACCTCTATTTGCCAAATTGCTAAAGAAAGACCTTTCCATATAAAAATGTTTATGCTGTGCTGTACGGTTTGGCTGCTACCACAACCAGAACCACACACACGCACACACACACGCACACACGCACACACGCACACACGCACACGCACACGCACACACACACACACACACACACACACACACACACACACACACACACACACACACACACTCATGCACATGTACACACACTTATGAGGCAGCCAGCTAAGATTTGAGTCAGTACTTTCTATTCCTTGACTGTTATCCATCTGTATTCCCATGCAGACCAGTCACTAGTTAACATTTTTCAGCTTGAATATTCCTCTTAAACTGAGCTGGGCATCTGTAAGGAAATTGGTCTTGCCAGTTGACATGCATTGGTTTAGACTATAATTACTTCTGGTAGGGTGCTGCTCAGTAAATGCCACCTTATTACTTTTAGCTTTGTCATTTATAGTCTGAGAAAGGAGATTTGTCTTATACCCAGGAAGTTATTTGATGTGAATTGTTAACCACGTCTCTACCTGCCATACAGAAACGGCCTTCCTTTACTCAACTAAATAGGGTTCTGTCCATTATACCTCTCTCAAATGTTACCTCTCAAGTTACAAACAAAAAAAAAAAATTAGGGGAACAGATCAAATAATGGACGCATTTTAAAATCTGTAAGTACTGAACTATAACTTTTCAAAATACATTCCTGTTTTTAGAAGGATAAAGTAAAAGTTTAAGAACAAGTTAAAAACAAATTAAGGCTGTTCCTTTAAAATCTAGAGAGATGACAGAACTGCTGACTTAATGGAAGAAACTGAATTTACTAGAACTTTTTAATCTCCTGATCTATTTTTAAGAAAAATCATTCTGCACATTACATTTCTGTTTTTGTTTAAAAAAAAGAAAGCTGTTGTGACATTCTCTTAATTTCATAAATTGTAATATCATGTATCCTAATTGCTAATATCAAGGTGACTAAACAGGTGTTTTTGAGGTTTGTAGTAGGCTCACTGTGATTTAATTTGATAAGGCATGTGGCAAAAGTAGAGGCAAATTTTCTTCTTCAAATAAGTATTCACTGATAAAAGTAATTCAAAAACTGACATCAACATGGAAAAATCTTCATTTTGAGTTCCCAGCACAACAGGAATAACAAAAATTATTTGGCAACCTATAAGGTGATGAAATCATATCCATGCATGCACTGATATGGCTCGACTATTAAAGGAGGAGGATCTCCAAATAACTTTTTCTTCTCAAACAGGATACTTTGCTGACTAAAACACTTCACAAAATGGAAAACAAATGTAAAAGGAATACCTTAAAAATGTTTGGAAGCAAAACAGGAGTATGCCCAGCAAAAATAAAACCAGGAACTACAAAATCTGAACACAAAGTAGGCACTATAACTGGTCACTAGTTAGCATTCCACTTGTTTAATAAACAAAACTTTAAAATTAACACCACACAAAATAAAAAAAATGTGTTTTTGTCCAAGTATCACTCAGACTTCATCAGACAATTCATTAATAGTAAAACCCCATTTTTATAATACCATCAATCAATCATTAATCCACAATTAAAATTTAAAGGTACATGATACAAATACATTGGTCTAAAATGCAATAATACCAAAAACAATACTTTTTCCTGTTCCTTTTTATACAGTTAAAAATACATGAAAAATACTAGACCTAAATAAAAAAGCTTGAACTATTTTTTTTTAATTATATTACTGTGCCAGGCTGGATGAATAAAGGGGGGTGTATACATGAAATAAATCCCGTTTATAATTTGGCAGATCTTAACTTCAGTAAAAGTACTAGTGAAATTGTATCATTTAGTCTAGGGGGTCTGTTGGCCTCCAACACAATCTGCTAAAATGTTTCCCTGTATTCTAATTTTGTTTCCTAGGGACCACCTCTAATGTCCCTGAGTACCATTTCTAAAACAAAAAATAAACTTGCATTTGAACATTCAACAGTATGTCTAAAAAGGGCATTTTTGGTATTCCTATTCCTGACATCATTCAAGTGTCCATAAATTCTGAGTTTTAATAATCTTTCTGTTTTTCCCACACAGAAAGCTTTGCAGAAGATGGCCAAATAGACAAGCCCCTGTGAGTTGCAATTGGAGTATACTTTGCCTGTCAAAAGTTTGTCTCTCGCTCTTAAAAAAAGTCTTCCTTATGTAAAATGTAACTATGTTGTGGGCAAGTCCCACATTTATAGGTACCACCCTTTCTGTGGGAATAGACTTGGATATGGGATATGTTGAGCATGTTCTAACAAATTCTTAATATTCTGCCCTTTTCGAAAAACCACTTTAAGATGTTTGTTCTTCAGGTTATCTAAATCTGTGAGTTCAGAAAATTTCAGCCATTCTTTTTCCAAAATATTTTTATCTGGTAGGCATCCCCACTAAAATTTGCAACAAAGGCCCTGCCATATGCCTGCTCAGAGGCTTCCTGTTCTGTTGTGTTTTTTGATGAAAAAAATCCTGAGCCTAAAATTGGGAGGTAGCTTTCCTTTCTCCCTTGAAAAACCTTGTTGCTGACCCTTCAGATCATGTCCCTAGGATAACCCCTCTCCACAAACATATTCTCCAATATAGTGCACTCCTTGTGGAAATCATCATCTAATGAGGTCATATCCCCTTCTTCTGGAATGTTGGATGTGCACTAGAATAACTGATACACATATTTGAGAAGGTCTCCTTTCTAAAAATGGTAGATTTAAAACCGCCTTGAATTTTATGAATAGACACATCCAGATAATTAAGATGGTCAAATGTCACCTTGTGTGTAAATTTCAAAAAGGTCGTAGTTTGTGCCAAGTATTGAATGAAATCATCAAGTGTGTCAAGACTCTCATCCCAAAAAACACAGATATCATCTAGATATCTGGTGTACATCTTCCAACAACTTGAATATTGGCAAGAACTTATGAACTTGTGTTCCCATACAGATAGAATGATGTTAGCACAAGTGGGGGCACAACTGGCCCCCATCTCTGCTTCCATTTCCTGTCAGAAAAATTTCCCTTCAAAGAACAGGAAGTTGTTCTTAAGGAGAAGTTCAGCCAATTCTAAGCAGAGGAAAATATCATTTTCAGAAAACGACAAGTTTTAAGTGCCTCTTCTAACCATTCCAAACCTGTGTCATGTGGGATTATAGAAAATAAATCTACCACATCTATGGTAACAAACTTCAAATTGTCAGAAAAAAATTCAGACTTGACCCTACATAAAAAAATCCAAAGAGTCCCTCAAAATATGTGTTTCCTCTTTCCACAATGTTTTTAATTTCCAATCAAGATATTTAGCCATGGGTGCTGTTTTAGACCCTTCAGATGCCACAATTGGTCAAAGTGGAGGGTCCAAAGCATCTTTGTGGACCTTGGGTATTCTAAAGATAGAAGGGACTCTTGGTTTGGCATTTTCCAAACATGTATAGGTGTTAAAATCTATGACACCTTGATCAAACAGGTCTATTTTTTTATAAGAGATGTTAATTTCATTAACAGATACCCTGCTGTACCTACTTTCATCATTGAGAATAGTTAACATCTTAGCCTCATACAGAAGTTTGTACATATCTTTTCCCACAGAAAGGGCTGTACCTACAAATCTAGGGCTTGCCCACATGGTAGTTACATTTTGCATAAGGAAGATTTTTTTTTAAGAGCTAGAAACAAACTTTTGACAGGAAAGTATAGTCCAATTGCAACTCACAGGGGCTTGTCTATTTGGTCATCTGTAACTTCTGCGAAGCTTTCTATGTGGAAAAACAAAGTTTATTAAAATGCAGAATTTATGAACACCCGAATGATGTCAGGAATAGGAATACCAAAAATGCCCTTATTAGACATACTGTTGAATGTTCAAATGCAAGTTTTTTATTTTTTGTTTTAGAAATGGTACCCAAGGACATTACAGCTGGTCCCTGGGAAACAAACTTAGAATACAGGGAGACATTTTGTCAGGTTGTGTTAAAGGCTAACAGACCCCCGGGATTAAATGATACCATTTCACTAGTACCTTTACTGAAGTTAAGAGCTGACAAATTATAAACGTGATTTATTTCACGTATACACCCCCCTTTTATTCATACAGCCTGGCATAGTAATAATATAATAAAAACATTTTTGTTCAAGCTTTTTAATTTAGTTCTAGTATTTTTCATGTATTTTAACAGTATAAAAAGGAGCAGAAAAAAAACTGTTTTTGGTCTTATTGCATTCTGAACAAATGTATCTGTATCATGTACCTTTAAATTTTAATTGCAGATTAATGGTTGATTGATTGTATTATAAAAATGGGGTGTGGTTACTTAAAAATGTTTGGGGTACCAAAAAACATGGAAAGGAAGAACAAGCACAGCAACATTTCTAACATCTTTAGATAAAGAACTAATTCTAAAACTTGCAAGCAGCTCACAGCAACGAAAGCAGGAGGCAATATTGTGCGATGGAAATGTGACTATCCATAAAATACTATGGTAAACAGAAGGGTTTGATGGTCCTTAATTAAACTGTTAAAGATAAAAGGAATGCAAGTACATTAATTAATTTTAGCTAGACATTTTTTTTTCTTTAGTAGAACAACTGTTTTGTTGGAAGAAGGTTGGCGTTATAGGCAAAAGAACATCATATTGGCAGCAGTGTCTTTTATTTGATTTTTACCAAGCTCATAGCATACTAACTTTACTAATGCAGCAATTTAGAAGAAATGTTTCTGAACTGCTCACTTGACACTAGGTATTAATAACCTTGCAGTTTGTTACTTGCCCATACCTGCTAGCAAAAATGCAAGGAAGGCTATAATACCTACTGTCTTTGTCCAGATACTTCAGTGACACCTATGTGCCCACATGCTTCTTCTAACCACATATTGGCCTATACAGATGTAATGGCATGTCATCCCCATGCTCTGTACTATGCTTCCATACAAATCTACAGTTTACCTGTACTGTATGTCATGAGACACCATCTGCCTCCCACCCCCTCCACACTTCTGTTGTGGTCATTATAATGATCTTTGGCATTGGGATACTTCATGCTGCTGTATTGCCCTTGATATACATCACATGATTTCCATTACAAGCATCAATGAAATTCAGCTAACATGTCCCTCCTAGTTTCAACCAGGCATGTGGTTATGGTTTCTGAAAAGTCTCCTGCTTTCTGCATGGTTGCACATATAGGTAAGAGCTCCTGCCAAGAGACTCACATGATGATCACCATGGATGCCTGTTACTATCATGCCAGTGTATAAAGTGATACCACAGACATGACCCTCTCTGCTAAACAATGCTGGTATTGTTAGATGGGCCTAAAGTGACACCACTGTGACATTCTCTGACAATGGGAAGAAAACAGAAGGGAGAGAGATTTGAAATTTGACAGTATGTAACATGAAATAATTATTGGATTTATATTTGTAAGCCTTTACTGTACACCTGGCACCAGTTATTGGTGTTCATGAATATGCAGTTGTCTTTTCTTCTTTTTTTGTCTCTTTTTCAGCACAGGACAAATAAGAGGAAAACAGACTGATCAGCCACACTTCTCCAGGAATCAAGGCATGCATAAGGCTGCTGTCCCTTCTCACCGTCAATGCAGTGATGCTAATTATCTGCACCTGTGCTTTCATGTTTGCTTAACATTAACTGCACCAGTAGTTATAGATGAATTTTGCTGCAAATTTAGCAGTAGTTTGAATTTTTCTTTGTTTTCATATCACCAGTAGTTCTAGGTAAGCTTTGCTAACACTGCAACATTGCTCTTAAGTTTGCATTGCTTTATATGCCATTAATGCTGTATATGAATTGGTATGGGCCATCCTACTGACAGAGATTCATGACAGTGCCTTCCTTTTGCATACTGTTCTGCCTTTGGATTGAAAACTATACGTTTGGGTCAATGTCTCTGTGGTGATATATTACATGTTGGCATTATGTTTCTCAAACTATGGTACCATGCAGATACTCCACAATGGCCTTGACAGCTTCCCATGTTGTACTTACTGTCTGACTTCTCCTTTCATAACCCCTGCCTGTGCAAGTCATCCCTGGCATACCATGGGCATGCAAATATTTGCATGTCATGCAGCAATGCTTGTGACATCCCCACTCTGGGCCAGTAATCATGGAGCCTGAATCCTCACCACTGACACTGGTGAGGGTAGTTCACTTGGAATTCAGATGGATACTCTCAGTATTTTCAGATGCAGACCTATCTGCATCAAGCACAATTTCCCTTAAGAGCACACATGGAACACATTCAGCTTGGGGTCTGGATTTGCCTACCTGTCTCCCTTCAGGTCCCCAATAAGACTTCCCTTGGCACAGCTTCAGAATTAAGTCCTCAGCTGAGTGCTCAAATCAAGTCATCGACCACTCTCTCTGTGAAACCAGTGTTTTGTGTCCCTGCTCCAAGTAGCTGACACACACACTTTGAGATCTGATTTGCATACACACACACACACACACACACACACACACACACACACACACACACACACACACACACATAAAAATACACACACACCTGGGAAAGGCTGGCACAGGTTTACTAGCTATGCCCCCTTCTGCCCACACTATAAGCTAGTTATCACTGCCACCAGGTACTATAAAGCAAGCTACCTAAGGCTTTTTTAAGGGTACCCAATTATACAGAGACCGGGATTCACTTATCCTCCGTGTAAGACTAACTAAGTATTACTTGGAGACTGCAGTCTAAGAGTATGACGTCAGCATGTCATGCATATGCATGAGGGCACGCTGACTCAACTCTAAGGCTAACATGGAGTGTGCACGAGTGCAGGGGGTGTGTCAAACTGCCAAGCAGTCCAAATATCCATGCCCCTGCAAGTGCCTAAACAGCAAATGCCACCAGACATGAGTGAGTCTGCTCAAATGTGTAAATCTCCAACACTACACTCCCCCACATTCCAAACCCGTGTACAAATATAATAAAATGTAAAACCATTTGTTTTCCTAATTCCCGATATAGCTGCCCGTATTTGCACATGTGTGCATGGGTTTGCCCATTGCTTAGCTACAGTTAGCAGTTCAGACATCGAAGAGGATAATAAACTACTTTTAGGCAAATTAAGCCAAATAGCAATAGCGTAGTAGTAGAGCCTTCGCACAAAGAGGAGGCATTCCCGGTTCGAGTCCCACCACTCCCCTTCCCATTTTCTGTAGTAAATCTGTGCATAAAAGTAATTCCTGACATTTACCTTTTAAATATTAGTACAATGCATTGAAATGGCCTATGTAGTAGTGAACGATATTTTATATATATATATAAGAAGGTGAAATGGACTTGCATACTGATAAAGTCATAAGTAATGTATCTTAAGCAGTGTGAAACACTGCTAAGCAAAGTTTACAAGTATTAAGTATATTTAAGTATAATTGCTCATAGCTTAGCAGAGCTTTAACTAGCGCAATAGCTTTGCGCGGAGCTGCGCATCATGCCAACTAGCATAAAAAAACATGTTTGCGCGAAGATGCGCACTGCACTAACTAGCGCAATGTCGGGCAAAGTCGGGCAACATAAGTAAACGTAGAGCAACGTTGGGCAAAGTTGAGCAAAGTCGGCTAAATACAGCCACTCCCCCTACTGGTCAGGCCAGTAGTAAAATAAAAAGCAATGACAGGCTTCGAACCCGGGATAGTGTGCACCATAATCACAGTACTGATCCACTAAGCCATGACAGCTTTTGATGTTCATGGACTGTCAACACACATATACATATTAATCAAAATTTACCCAGTGCTAAGCAGGTGTGCACTCAGCTGAGAATTTTCAAATCCGGCCAATCACATATAAGTGTGGGAAATGAGGCATATTTAAGCTCCATAGGTGGGAATACTTGCCATAATTGGATGTAGCTCCCATCTGCAGGCAGCAATGGCTGGTGTCGGAGAGGGCTCTTGCTTCCGAGCGCAACGGTGGGACATTGAGGAGTCAAAAGTGATGGTTTGGCTCCTCATCCATCATCATGATGCTAGACTCCTGCAGGGCCAGTTCCAGGGCACGGAATACAAAGTGGAAGCCTGGAACCATCTCGCACATGAACTCATCAGTGCCACAGGCATCTCTTGGACTGGTGAGCAGGTCAGACACCACCATGCAGACCTGAAGAGATGCAAGCAGGACCAACTGAACCAATGGATACAGGAGGCCCGTGGGATGCAAAATACCCCACTACTGTGTAGGTAGCCATGGAATGAAGTATGTAAGAATTGCTAGTGTAGTCAATAGTATGAATAGGTATATGTCTCAATATCACTTCATTTACTTCACAGCTGCAGGTGTCCATGCTGCGAATCAGCAAACCTATGCAGATAGGCTGCTAAGGCTGCACCACCAGGTAGGTTAGTAATTATTCTGCATGTACTGTTATATAAAATAAGTGAGAGAGCCTGAAAAAGAGTGTTGTAACCCATTAATAAAGGTATAATAAGTCCTGAATTATTTCTCTGCATGTATTGTTATATAAAATAAGTGAGAGAGCCTGAAAAAGAGTGTTGGACACCATAAATGAAGGTATAATACATCTTGAATAAGATGTCTGCATGCACCGTAATATCAAATAAATGAGAGAGCCACTAGAAAAGTGTGTAATGTAATTAATAAAGGTATAACTCCTGTAGTGTGTCCATGTCACTTTCTTCGAAATGTTGATGTACTCCTGTAGTATAGAAATAGTAGTGTTGTATTAAGCGCTGTCAACCCACACTTGGATAGGCCCATAGAAAGTGGATGAAGGGAGTGCCAGTATCTCTTAAGCATATATACAGTCCTCAACTGTTGTTTCAAGGCTGGCATGTATAGGTAAATCTGGCACATGAGTAGCTTGTTATTGTGTTCACCAGAAATGTCAGTGTGCTGCTAGAAATGTAGGAGGCTGTTAAAATATAACTGATAATGTCACCTGAACACATCCAGATATGTAGACATATAAATATAAATAAAATATATAAATATGTAGCAGTAACATCTGCATCCTGGACAGTTTGTATGTCAGATACAGGTCAGGTATATAAGGAACTAGCAAAACACATTTCACAACGTAATGGACATTGCCTAGTGTAATAATACATGTAGGGGATATATACCTGCAGTCAATAGGAATGTAGTGTAAACTATAAGTACATATAAGTTGTTAATGGAGGTATCTTTTTACACACTACTGTATGTGCATAAACAATGCAATACCACACCTCAATGGGTATGTGTAATCTCAAAACATTTGTTGGGACATATGTCCTATTGGTTTATAAATATCTGCATTTACTTTGATGCATGTGCCCTGTTCAAACACCACACTCTTGGTGGCCTGTTGCCACCAATCAATCCTGTATGCTGTTGGAATGTCCATTGTTGTTCTATATATGCATGTGTTATGCTTGCTGTTCAACTGTTGGAACTCTGGTGTGTTGGGTTAATGGGAATATTACTGCATGCTGTTACAACTAATTTGGAATGCTGTTGACTGTTACCAACCCATATTGTCATTAAATTCTCCTAAACACAGAACATATGGGAAGGCCGGTCCCAGCGGACCCACCTGTCCCAACTTAGCTGGCGATGGCACCTGGCACCAGCAGGTCCAGTGCCCAGCCCGGGACCTCCTCCTCCATTGGCCCTGTGCCACCTTCGGGTGGAAGCGCTGCAGGGGATGGGGCTCATCCCCCCCTGCAAGCATGGCCGGAGGAGGGCCACCTATCACCCTCCGAACGGTCCGGGCTGTGGTGCGTAGGGAGATCGAGCGTTCAGTCGCTGATCCTCTATGCCAGCTCAAGGCAAGAGTGGCGTGACTCACGGGTGAGCCTGCCCCTCCTACGCAGCCCCAGCACAGCCACCCTCTGGGCTGTGAAGGTGCAGTGGTGACTGCTCATGGGTGGGGATCTCAGTTCCACTGTTGCCATCTGTGGGCTCATGGGCTTGCAATTTCCAAACATCCTTCCCCGTCAATGGTGTTCACCCACCCCATGTGTCATATTCTGCCCCTGTATGTGTCTTGTTTGTCTTGTCTGTTTACCTCCCTAACCTACCTCCCAAAATATACCTACTTCCCCTACCCCACATTCCACTCTCCCCTGAAAAAAAAATAAAAAATGGGCAATCTGCTCCCACAAAAAAATTATGCCCCATACATAGCTGCCCATTTTGCACAAATGTCCGCTGGACACAGAAACTGAAATTTAATTGGCAGTACAACATACTTCGTTGTCCTCACCCCTCTCTCATGGGTGGAAGGTTTCAAATTTCCCTCCAAATTACTAGTATATGCACAGCTGTTGCTGTTAAAGAAATGGGCAGCTATGGACCTTCCCTACATCTGTCCTGCACACCCCAAGCTGTTTTCCCTACTGTCTTTCCCTCTTTGTGCCCCTTTTTCACCACTTTCCTATCTCCCCATTTTCTTTTCTTTCAAAGAAATAAGTGCGGGGGTTAGCATGAGTAAGCACTTTTAAGCAGTAGTAAGCGGGTTTGCGCGAGTGTGTGCACTTGTGTACGCTTAGCTTAGTATTGCTAAGCGTCATGCAAACCCGCTTACAACTGCTTAAAAGTGCCTTTGTCACCCTGCATATGAGGGGCCTTGTTCTGCTCAGCAGCAAAATAAAACACTACTGTCAGTCTCGAACCCCGGACCTTGGACACACTAGACTGCATGAAGTACCACTAGGCCACAGTAGATATACAGCAGGCTGTTGCTGAAATATATATATCATGCATCAGAATGTGTGAATGTAAAGGAAAGATAGGAATGCCATAACACAAAACCTGTTCTGTGGAACTTTACCAGCAGTTGTTGTGGAATTGCATTACATGACTGTGATAACAGAACCAGACATTCTAGCAGTAAATAATGTTACAGCAGCACTTTACAACCCCACACAGTATCATAGCAGGACAATCCCCACCCAAATGTCCAAAATACCTGTGTGTTCAAGGTACAGCAAGGATGTAGGTAGGCATACTCAGTACTGGAATTGTCCAGTTTTCATGAGCATCATGTGATAATGTCAACAAAAGAAAAAGCACAAACTGTGCAGATGTGAGTACATTAATATCCACAGTACAGCAGTTCCCAAACAGTTCATGTGCCAAATGAAAACATTT